>NC_085023.1:15664388-15896037 GCF_963692335.1 Osmerus eperlanus
CCCTACTATTGTTAACCTGGAAAAAGTGAATCCTTCTCAAAAAAGATACAGAATTCAGATATACAATTCATTTGAAAGGAGAAAGAAAGAATGAGAAATGGAGAGTGAATGAGAAATGGAGAGAGAGAGAGAGAGAGAGAGAGAGAGAGAGAGAGAGAGAGAGAGAGAGGAGAGAGAGAGAGAGAGAGAGAGAGAGAGAGAGAGAGAGAGAGAGAGAGAGAGAGAGAGAGAGAGAGAGAGAGAGAGAGAGAGAGAGAGAGACAGAGACAGAGACAGAGAGAGAGAGAGAGAGAGAGAGAGAGAGAGGAGAGAGAGAGAGAGAGAGAAGAGAGAGAGAGAGAGAGAGAGAGAGAGAGAGAGAGAGAGAGAGAGAGAGAGAGAGAGAGAGAGAGAGAGAGAGAGAGAGAGAGAGAGAGAGAGAGAGAGAGAGAGAGAGAGAGACAGACAGACAGACAATGAGAGAGAGAAAAAGAGAGAGAACTCACCACTGCAGCCACTCCATCTCTACTGGCCATGACAGACCTGATCAACAGGACCACGGCCATGCCTGCTGTGCTCTGGACTGTCTGGACAAACTCCTCTGGAGAACAGAAGAAGGAAAAGAGAGAGGTGGGGGGGGGGGGGGGAGAGAGGCCGATTACAGAACAGAACAAAGCCACATCCATTCAAACCAAGGTGAGATTTAAACCCATCCAATTTCCCATGCAAGACTCAGGACTGACAAGAGCCCAGTGCTCACATATACTGACTCAAGCTAGCTTGGTGTCAACTAACCGTCAGTGAGGATGTGTGTGTAGCAGTTCAGCAGTCCACTGAGGGTGTTCTCCAGAGTGCAGTGAGGCTGAGCAGCCTCTAGAGCGGAGGTTATGGGCTCCTGGGATCTCTGCACCACCAGCATGGAGGCTTTGACTGCAGCCAGACATGAGTGCATGAGCTGGGCCTGAGCCACATGTCTGCCTGCTAGTCCACTGGAGAAACAGCAGGGGGCGACAGACACACACCAGTCAGCCGGACAACAGACAGAAATGAGGGTATAATCTGGATATAGGAGGCCGGCTGGCTGTACTACCTGTTTAGATGCAGATATTCATCCAAGGCTCTTTGAAGAAACGTCAACACTGTAGGTAAGAGAACAGTGGAGAACTCAGCCTTGCCTGTCGTTATCCACATACAGTAGGGTCCAAAAGTCGGAGACCACTGGTCAATATACTTCTATTTTGCATTTGCTTCGAATGAAAGTGAAAAGTTGAATCTTTGAAAAAGATTTTCAGAGTGTAGTAGTGTTTGGTATGTCCCCCTTTTTCCCTTTGATGTATGGTCTCGAGACCTTTTCACCCTACTGTAGTTACACATGTAGAAAAGAAAGGGAAAATATTCAGCCGTTTCTAAATGTGACATCCAAACAGGTCTGGGACTAATGATGATTAAAGATCCCCCTTACCTTCAGGTAGCAAACTATGAATACACCTCTCACCTGGAAACAATAACAGTGCATATATTACAATGAAGCAGAAGCGGGGTAATTACTACTTAGAAAGTTAACATTTCTGGAAGTTCTGTTTGTGTACGAAAGATGTGATACATACCAAGCGGAAAGCCATCCAAACAGGAAGTGACTGTGTCTACGAGGTGTGGGTACCGGTCTGAGTTGTGGGATGACAGGCAGTCTGCCAGGCAGAGGGTCAGAGAGCCCACAGTCTGTTCCTGCATCCAGGCAGGCACAGATCCCAGAGCACTGAGGAGAGACAGGCAGAGATGAAGGAAGTCGAGGGGGGGGGGGGGGGCTTGGGAATAAATAAGGGAGGGCAGGAGAGGTTTAAGATGGAGAGAAAGGTAATGTGGAGGACAGGAGGGAGGAAGTGGGGGTGAGGGGTTGTCTGAGGCATACCTGGCACTGGCCCTGCGTAGAGGGTTCTTGGCCTGCAAGGAGGTGTAGACCAGGGCCAGAGTGTGGAGACAAGACTGGAGCAGAGAACCATGACCCTCCTCCTCACTCAAAACTTCCAGTAGAGAGCCTGCCTAAGGAGTCAGACAACCTGTTAGAATAACCCTGACCCATGTTATGGTCAGGTCTGTCAGACACTGCTGATACTGGATATACATTTCATTGCAGATACAAGCCCACAGCTCTAAACGAACCTTCTTGACGAGTTGGATTTGCTGCACAGGGTCAGTCAGCACCAGGAATTCCTGGAGAGTCTGAGCTACCTGGCTGATCTTCTCATCTCCTCCAACAACAGACAAGGAGGCTGATAAAACACACAAACACAGTTCATGTTCATTCAAGAAAACACTGCACGAGTACACACACACACACACACAGAGAGAGAGTGCAAAGCTTACCTCTCAACTTCTGCCGCTTCTCCGGGTCTAGGACCACAGCCTCCACCTTGACTGTTTTCTTCTTGACCACCATGACTGCCCTGGCACTAGAAAACCAAAGATGTAATTAGAGGCGACCTTTACTTACTACATCTCAGGACATCCATACCTGTACCCCGTATGGAAACGATACTTACTCTCACTCATTTTCTCTCTCTCTCTCTCTCTCTCTCTCTCTAACTTGGTACAGACCCACGCAAACACATGCATATTCCACTGCACTTTCTTACGAGCTAAACATGTACAAACGAATTAAATATATTCCACTTTCACAATTTATGGTTAGTATTTGCAGTAACCGACAGTAGAGTACAGTTGCGGTCCAGTACAGTACTGTTCTCGTTCGGTTAGCCCACTAGCTAACATTAGCTTGCTGTGAATGATGCATGCAAAGTGGTCCACTGCTGCAGGAAAGGCACTTACCAGGATTTTACGTAACTTCAAGTTAAGGTTGCACTCTGATGAACATGCACAATAACAACGATTACTTGATAACATCAGTTATTGAATTGTGTCAGATGTTTATTACTACAGATTGCTAACATCCATGCTACACGTGTGTAACGTCAATTCCGGAGAATATCGTAACCCGCCTCTAATTTGATTTGATTGGACTGTTTCCACAACCGTATATTTGATCCCTTTTGATTGGTTAAAAGGTATGTCGATTTCAGAAAGTCAGCGCGATTCTAAATTTACATTGCCACGCCCTTCACGCATTTGATTGGATGAAGTTGTGGAGAACTACGCCCTCGAGCACGCCCTCTTTCAACTTTGCCAGAGTGTGGAGTGAAATGAAAACTTTTGGAGAAGAGAAAATTCCTCGATTTTATTCCATAATTAGGATAATACGACAGGAGTATTAAGAGCAACATGGACATTGTTACTGAAATGGTGTAAGATTCCTGTCTCAGCTGTCTTTTGTCAACCATTTGAAGGGTAAGTCCAGGATGTATATGGGATATTGATACCCTTTTTCTCTGAAGGGAGGTTGGAGGGAGATATAAATCTGACTGACATTCAGATTGAGTTGTTTTTGTTTCCTATAAAGAATGGCAAGCAGTTAAAATTGTTAAGTTTCGTTTTGAGAGCCAGCATGACATATTCAGATTTAGTTATAATGATATTGTAATTGTTGAATGCTAAAACAACGAATACGTTTTTTGAATTCTGTAGATCTAAGTTGTATCATTTGATTTAAGCATCTGATTATGTCTGGTTGGAAAATATAGGCTGACTGTTGAGAAGAACGAACACATTATCAACATGATGTTGATATTGTTCAATCAGACCAGCTAAATGAATAGTCAATTGGGTTAAGATAAACATAATAAATCTCCTAGTGACGTATATAAACACCACCTCATTATATGTACACATACAGTAGTACTACATCATCAACTGTGGACTAAGTAACCGACTAAAACCACCCCCACCCTTCTACAACTCACACTTGTCTTCTGCCTACTCTGGTTAGGCTCACAGGAAGCTTGTGTAGATAGAGAGACAGCTATCCTCCCTTTCCCAGGGGTCGAGGGTCAACACATCTTTGATGTCCTCCGCCCCTCCCATCCCCTCATCATCATCACACGTGCTGGAGGACAAAGGAGGGCGGTAGATTAAGCGAAGGAGTCATGGACAGAGAGTAAAAGGGAGTTCAAGATGATGAGTGAAGGAGAGAGAGGGAGAACTGAGGAGCGGGGGGGTAACAGTCTAGTATGAGTAAGGGTTATGGTTAGTGACAGAAGGAGGCCCCAACAGGTAAGAAGGTGATGGGGAGACCAACATCAGGAAACTATTGGAGTCTGGAGCTTTGTGGGGTTTTATTAGAATAAATAGCATTATCAACCTGAGGGCTGGGGGCCAGGGGTAGTCATTAGGTATAATAAAGATATGAGACCATATTATAGAACGCCATTGTTCTATAAAAGCAAAGATATGTTGGCACCACGTAATATTCAATTTCTGAAATGTCATTTTTTTCTCTTTGTTGTGATTTGTTGTGTCAACTTGTTTCTTTTGAAGCAGACTCTAGCCTTAGTCATTGTTTACCACAGCAAACAAACAATGCAAAACATCCAGTGGAAGCTAGTTTACAGCCCTCTGCACATGTTTTGCTTTGTTTAGAAGCCAGGACCTTAATGAGAGTTTATGACAGTATGAAAGCTCTCTCTCTCTGTTTCTCTCTCTTTCCCTCGCTCTCTGTCTCTGTTTCTCCCTATTAACACGTTACTCATGATAAACATGGGCTCATAATGGAAAATGTGATGGCAGTCCATCAGTTGGAGGTGTGTTTTTGAGGTGTTGTGTGTTCTGTTTGGCGAGCTGTAGTGCTGCCCTCTGCCCAGTCTAGTGCGCACAGCTTGGTCCGGCCCTGGAACATTTCAGGTGCTTGAGGGGAAAACCGATGTAAAACAACTACCTCTCTGTGTCGACATGGCAGCCTGTCCGTCTCTGCTCCATGTTTTTCTCATTTCCCTTCTCTTCCACTCATCTTTCAAATGACTTTTAAGACAGAGAATCCAAGTGTTTAGTCATTGTCCGCTGCATGATCTCATAGATGTTATAATGTAGGGCAGGGAGAGGGCTTTCATTAGGGTTGCTCGCATGCGAGGGACGATACTGATGGAATTAATATGGATGTTTTTATCAGGCATAACATGTTGTGTTATGTTCCAAAGGCTCTGCATTGTGTCCCCAGAGGCTGGAGGTGTCGGGGTCTGGGTCAGGCACCATGGCTGAGGGGGAGGGCACCATGGGACAGGAAGACTGGAAGGAGAAGTGTTTCGTTCTGGAGACCCTGCTCATGAAGTTCCGCGTGCAGATCATCAAGATACGAGAGCTCACAGCGGACAAGGTACCATATGTCTTCTCATCCTCTATAAAGCCTTCAGAAGCCTTTAAAGAAAAAAATCGACATTAAACATGGAAGTAGTCCCCATTCACTTCTACAGTTCAGACAGAGTCTAGTTCTGTTTCATGGGCATTTAACTGACCACTTCATAGCTTATCTCTTGCTGAGTGAGCTAAGAGGCTCTCGTTTGTAACAGGACAAAGATGTGGCGTTATGTGGTTTCCTCCCACAATGCCTCACCAGCTTCCTCTCTTCTCTCTTGTGGCGCTTGATCTGAAATTAACCACCATCTGCATTAATGTCAGTCAGACAGCCTTTCAAGCAGAAACTAAGGATCAGCTTCGGTTAAAGGTCAATCAGTAAAGCTATTTATTTCTTTCTTTTGTGGCCTATTTTCTCTCTCTGTGTCTTTCTCTCCACTATGTTGAACATGGGGATTGCAAGGCATCTCTCTATGAATGGGTTGGGGGGAGGTATCTCCCTATCTAGGTTATGACGGGTTATGGGGTATGTCGGGCTCTTTTAAGATGTGTGTTTGTACTGTATGTGTGTGTGTGTGTGTGTGTGTGTGTGTGTGCGTGTGTGTGTGTGTGTGTGTGTTTGAAAGAGAGAGCGAGAGAGGGAAAGAGAAGAGATAGAAAGGAGAGAGATACCGAGAGGAAGGAAGAGAGATAGTCAAAGAGACAGAGAGGAAGAGAGTGAGAATCAGAGAGTACCAGCCTCAGTCCTGGGCTTTCTGGCTGGAGGAGGGGCTGGGCCCTGTAGTCCACTGGCCTAGATCTGAGGACTTTCTCGAGGGAGTTCTGATTAGAGGTTAATGTAAACAGAAGCCTGACTACAAGGCTCCACCACGCATGGCATGCTGGGATACACACACCCAACTTCACTGAAGTACAAAGTTCTGTTGGAAACCCAAACAATTTGTCCAAGAAATGTGTTTTTATGGTTTCATGGATGTTTAGTGTGGATGATTTGCTTTTTGGGAGAAATGTTTTATTTTATTGCCACTATATGTGACTGAAAACACAATTGCTCTACAGCATTGTCATGAAACCCATCATTCATTTCTTTGTATCCTCCCCCACCACGCTGCATCAACTTCAACCCTGGGCCGAGGAGGCTGTAGTGAAGGGAAACTGCTCCTTTCAATAAGCAGGAGGAGATCCTTTTCATCCCTCATATCCTCAACCGTTAGGACCCTGTCAAACGCACACAAACAGAGTACGTCTTCATCTCTGGTCCCGACCCCTGACCCCCTAACGAAGTGGACCTCCTACTGCTCTGAGGTCATGAGCTGGACATGCAGGCTCCAGTGTTGTTGTTGTTCCAGCCTCTGGACTCCCAGTGCGTCAGCTCAACTGTTGTTTTAAACAGCGCCCTCGGTGTGTGGGGGCTCACGTATGCTGCAAAGAATCTCCCTTAATCTCTGTCTGTGTGTGTGTGGGTGCGTGTGTGTGTGTGTGTGAGAGAGAGAGTGAGAGAGATAGAGAGTGCATGGGAGAGGTGTAAGTGATGATTCACTGTGGTGGGCTGGTTTGCTGAGTGGGCAGTGGGTGGGTGTCCACTATTTCACGTGAGAATAACCTCCCTTACCAGGCGATAAAGCAGTTCCATAATAAGACTGGGATTGGTTTTCAATACATTGTTCTTTGTGCTTGTATTGTAGAGATGTGGTAAAGTGTGTTTTAGTCAAGTAAGGATTACTGTATGAATCACGATGGATCCCATGATGAAGAATGAGCGCTGTGTGGAGGTCAGAACGGGCTCGAAACTTTGGATGACTAAGCAAGAGAATAGGGAAAAACCTAGAAAGGTGTTGAAGGAGGGATGTAGACTGATGGAGAAAGAGAGAGCGAGAGTGAGAGAGAGAAAGAGAGAGAGACCGAGATGGGGGGGGAATAGAAATAAATGCCCATGTAATCATTTAGTGGCCCTGGGGAGGAAATTCCTGGGTTTGTAAACAGAGAGTGTGTGTCGCACAGGAAGTGAGCTGGAATCCAGAGAGAGAAGGGGAGAAACAGAGTGCAGCCTACACTTTTCCATGTTTGGCACGATGCAGATACCTTTTTTTTCGGAATATCGTTCTCCACTCTTTATCTCTCTCCCTTAATTATCACTCTCCTTTACTCCACACTTTATCCATGGCTCAAAGGATCCCTCTCCTCGTAACATTGTAGGGCTCTGGGCGTTTGGGGTAGAGGGAGGGATATATATATACAGTGAGTATATATAGTTTGGGGGAAATTTGACTGCTTTATTGGATACGGACAATTAGAGGTAGACAGGAAAGGCAAGGAGCGAGAGAGGGGATGACATGTAGGAAATTGCCCAGGCCATAATCGAACCCTGGCCCCTGCCTGCGGTAAGCCCTCAGCCCATACGGTACGCGCTCTTCCCTGTGAGCCACTGGGGCGCCCCGGGGTAGAGGGAGCGATGCAGGGCCAGGAGGGCGTTGGTTCCGGCTGCAGAGCCAGTCAGCAAGAACACTGGACCATAGACCTCAGTCTCACTACCACAGACAAAGGAGCTATGTGTAAGCTTGATTTTCCCAGGATGGTGCACTGCCTCTGCTCCCCTCCTCTTTAAATTTAGTCGCCCTCTCTCTCGCTCTCCCTCTCTCTTTCTCATTCTGTTTTTATTCTCATCCTTCCCTCCCATCCCAGAGTGAACTGGTCCTGATAGATTTCGACCTTAGTCCCTCCCCCTTGTACAGTGGGACCTTATGGAGCATGAGCAACAGGAAGATAGACTGAGGTCTTGGGGGCTTAACAGACACATTTCACCCGTTTTTATAGAGCACACACAAACACACACACACGAGTGCATCGTTTCAAAGCCAGAAACCACAGTTGGGGTGGAGACGTGTGCTCTGTTTCGGAGTTCTTCCTCTCTTCCTGCCTGGCACTCCCTGATTGATTCCACATTTGTGTGGGCGGCGGCCTCCTGTCGGGGATCACTGGTCACATGGGCCCAAAGTGTCCCTGACACGACATGTCACTTACATTCGCTGGCCTCCTCGATTGTTTACCTCGTTGATGTTTATGTGGAGTAATTGTCAGATTTTGTTTCCTCAAATATTTATACACGCGTTCTCACACACACACGCACACACTCACATACACACATACACACAGGAAAGCCAGGTTTGTATCATCAGTAAGCCTCACTACTGCCCCCTGTGGTGCTTCACTAACATATGCTTCTGATTTGGTGGCTGGCCCATTATCGGCTACATCTGCTCACAGAATTCCACCTACGTTTATAACTTTTGCTCCCTTCTCCTCCTCGTGACAGAAACTGCATGTGTGTGTGTAATTTGTGTGTGTGTGTGTTGAGGGGTCTCCTCAAAGGGGTTCTGTGTTTGGGCTAATCACCAAGCCCAAGGTGAGGGTCACAGTACAAGATCTGCACATACGCACAATCCCCCCACTCAGCAGTTTCTCAAGTGTCTAAGAGCTTACTGTATGGACTAACTTGAGACACCGAATAATAGCTAGTGACTATCATAAGGTATTAACGTTTGCTTCCTCTAATATCAACGCTAATTTGTGGTGTTTTAGCTAATGTAGCTAACTAGCCAATAACTCTATGGCTGGTGTACAGGGGCAGTCTTTGTGAGTTGGTTAGCCAACTTTGGATGGAGGGAGAGAGAGAGGAAGAGGCGGAGAGGAGGGACGGAGGGAGAGAAGGAGAGGGGGGTTGCTGGCCACAACGAGGCAGGCTAGGAATTTCAGGAATGGGAGGCTAACTGGAGTTGTGGATCGAAGCAGGGGGCTTGTTGAGATGTGGGCTCGTGGAATGATGCGAGAGGTTACAGGGACAGGTTGTGAGTTTCGAGGTCCTGTGCTGTGAGCCATTTGGTGGCAGAGCTGTGTTAGCGTTGTGCAGACATTTGATGGTGGTTGGGAGGGGCTGTGTGTATGTGTGTTTGTATTTCAGGGAACTGGTAATGGGCCTTACAAAACAGATTACCACATTGTAAACCCAAGTTACTATCAATAACAAGCCCTTCAGTACTGCACAGAATACACAAGCTGTAAAATGAGATGGATTACCGACACACACACACCTGTATGCACTCACATGTATTGTACATGACTAGACAAACACAGATGCACATACACACGCAGAGGGTCCGCCCTGAGCGCAGTGTGTTGTTGCTGTGTCTTCTCTCCAGCTACACTCTATATGGTCTGTAATTATGGTTCAGTTCTCTGCTCTATGCTATATCTGTGTATTGAGAGAAAGCTGTGGTTACTCATTTGTGGAAGACCATAGGCTCTGCAGAATGCTTTCCGGAGAAAAGCGTTCTGCAAATGTCCGTCTGTGTATGTCTGTTTGGGACTTATTTACCAGTGTCATGGGTGTGTTTGATCAGAACACACCCTGCAGTCCGTCTGGGAGGGGTTAGGCCACAGTGTTTTCGTATGTGTGTCTTTCTAGCTGGGCTTTTAAAAGGTTTAACGAGACCCAAGACTACTAAAAGGTACAAAAACACTTCTCTGCCTGCACCTCAATCACGTGTGATACACACACACACATTCCACAGTTACATGTGAGACACACACACTGTTACACATACCATTGATTGACTTCATATGGATTACTTGCCATCCCTTTGTCCATAAAAGGATCAACAATTACTTCTTGCCTGGCTGGGCCAGACTGGGCTGGCTGGCCTGGATCAGTTCAGACAGGCTGGGCTAGACTGGGCATGGCTTTGTACATCTGGTCTCTGGAACTAAAGGGGAACACATTGGTGGACAGCACCAGAGCCAGGACACAGAGTCCAGTCCAATAACTTCTCTAGAACCAGATCTCTCTCTTCTTCAGTCCTTGTCATGACCCTATAGCGATATATGCTGTCCAGAATACAGGTTTAGTGTGTGTGTGTGTGTTGGGTCGACCAGGGCTCCAGAGGTCAGCACAGGTCCAGAGTGTGATCTGGCCCTCAGTTTCACAGGGCTCCAGGCTCTCTGAAAGATTTCCTCAGCAGACGGTTCCCTGCCACTTCCGCCGCTGTGAGCTGAGGAATTTGAGAGGAATTCACCTCGTAAAAGTTATCTTCCCTATTCCCCTCCCGCCGAGTATGTGTGTCCATGTGTGTGTCCGTGTGTACACGTGTGTGTGCATGCGCACAGCAGGCGTGACAAAGCAGCGCGGTGCAAGCCGTGTTGGTCGGCTAGACGTGGCGTAGCAGTGTGTCAACAGAGCGGCTCTCCACTGCTAATATCCTGCCGGGTTTCACACGGTCCCGGCAGCTTTCCCAGAGTGCCCTCTGATCAGCCAACACAAAGGAGCCGCTGTGCCTTTTGACACAGGACTCCAGTTCACCTTCACGTCCACACACTGTGGCCTGTGGATAACTGCTACCATCACCAACCGTGTTAGCAGGAGGGGTGGGGGTGAGGGTGCGGGGGGGGGGGGGTGTCTCAATGATTGCTGTTGTAGAGTAAAAAAATAAAGACTAGTGCTTTGTACTCCACACGCTAATGGTATAGGCAAGACGAACAGTCTGTCGGTTATAGTTTAGCTTTCGCAGGGAACTTTACATCTTTTTGGTTGCTGGGCAACTGTGTGCTGTGCCCATTTAAGAACTTGTGCAGTGTTATCTGGAAAGGCACTCTCACTATGTCGAGCAAACACAACTCTCCACTAGTCTTTATTTGGTGGTATTAGCCAGAGTCGAGCTGGATATTTCACCTCTCTGACTGAGTAAACATTCTGCCGGTGTGTTTGGACTCAGAGAAGGAGCTGGAGGAGAAGGAGGAGGAGCAAGAGGAGGAGGAGGAGCAGGAAGGGGGAGCAGGAGGAAGAGGAGGGGGGAGGAGCAGGAGGGGAAGGAAGACAGAGTGAAGGATTCAATTGAGGTCACACAGTTCTAGACAAGAAAAAGGCGTGGCCTGAGGATGGAGTGTGTGTGTGGAACCTCATGTCCTGGTTCCATCTGGTCTCTCTCACACACAGATCCAGCAGCTGGAGACTCAGGTGATCGATGCTGAGAAGCGGGCCTTTAAAGCACACCAGCAGGTAAAGTGTGTTTGTGTGTGTGTGTTTGCATGTGCCCGTCAGCATGCATGTGTGTGTGTGTGTGTGTTCACGTGTGTCGGCTCTGGTTGGGCGTTAGCAAATGTGTGTGTGTGTCTCTCAGTTACAGTGGATGGAGGAGAAGCTGAAGGCTCCGGAAGGTCAGTCAGGTGACTCAGAGCTACGTCTGTTCAGGTGCTGTCAGGAGCTCCAGTGTCTCCTGCAGGAGAAAGAGGAGGTCATCAGCCTGATGGAACAGCAGCTGGAGGACCAGGTATGGGCACCAATCACCCATTCTGACCTCCTGACACTAGGGGGCAGCAAATAGAGAGCCAATAAGAAACGAATGTCAGTAAAACAGATACAGTAGACACAAAAGTTAATTAGAACTATTTATAAATATCTATGTTCTATATACGTAGATGTAAATGCAGTTAACAATAGAGATTCTGATTCAATCTTGTTGAATGGAGTGGAGGAAGGTAGGGTTAAGGATGCGTTCATCTTGTGACGTTCACTTGTGCCTCTACAGAAACAGATCCGCCTGCAGGATGCTAAGACTGTGGAGGAGAAAGCTGCCAGGATCAAGGAGTGGGTGATGCTCAAACTGTCGGAGGTAGGGAACTGGAGTCAGGGTGTACTGTAGGTGAACATGACGAGTGTGTGTGTGTGTGTGTTCCTGTGTATCATGACGTGTGTGTTGTCCCTAGTTTGAGGTGGAGAGTGCCGCGCTCAGAGAGACCAACCAGCATCAAGAAGCTCAGCTCCAGGAGCTACAGAAACAGGTGCGAGGTAAGGAGAAGCAACACCCACTAACACCCACACCCACATACACACAAACATATGCACACACACACACACACCCAAACAGCTACTTCGAGCAGACATCTAGTCCTACCAGACATGTAGTTAATCTAGCTTTGTATGAATCAATGCATATACGTGTGTACACAGTGTGTGTGTGTGTGTTCCCAGTGGTGGAGCAGCAGCGAGCAGGCAGCAGCCCGGCCCGGCCCGGGGAGGCCCAGCGCCTCAGCAGCCTGACCTTCGGCTGTTTCCAGGTGAGGGGGAAGAGCCCCCAGGTGCTGACGGGACCAGAGCCGGCCCAGCGGACCCTAAGCACCCAGCCCGAGGGGGAGGCCGAGGGGGCAGGTGAGACCCGACACGGTCATCATGGCAGAGTCTGGATATCTCATCCCCATTACTGACCGTATGGCAGTTCACTGTATAAGGGTGAATGATATACCAATGGCCATCAGTAATATATTTGATAATATGTGATCAAAAATGCACTATATCATCAGGTTGTGTTGTTTTTCTCCCCAGACCAGAGTAGAATGCAGACCTCCTCCCCAGAGAATGGTGTCCAGAGAGCAGCCCAGCCACGCCCCTCAGACCCCCCCCTGGATGACCAGCGTGTGTGTGAGGGCGCCGGGCGTCCCGACTCCCGCCGCGTGTCCTCCATCCTCTCCAGCGCCGCGTCGGAGGGCGAGGGAGGGCCGTGCGAGGACGTGGGCTCTGCGCTGGCGTACAGCCGCCCGGGCAGCGAGACCTACCTCACGGCCAGTGACGACAGCAGCTCCCTGTTTGACGACGACATGCAGCGGACGGACCGGCCTCGCTTCAGCCTGGCGGGGTCCAGCGAGGGGGGGCTGGGGGACAGGGAGGAGGTCAGGGGGGCCAAGCTGGAGGACTGCTCCTCCGAGGAGCTCAACAAACGCTTCCAGTCCCAGAGGTTGGACTCCTCCTCGTCCTCGAGCGAGGCCAACACCCCCAGCCCCAGCCTCACCCCCAAGCGACCCACCCCGCTGCAAGACCCCAGGGACACCCCCGCCTCGCCTAAACAGCCGCGCCTGCGCACGCCGGCGGGATTCGGGGTGATGAGCGTCGCCCTGGCGAAACGTCACCTCAGCCAACCGCCCGTCAGCACGGAAGTGGCGCACGGGCGCACGCGCAACGCCATCAGCATGCTCCGCCCCCTGCGGCCCCAGGAGACAGACCTGGATCAGGAGGCTGGCATGGAGTTGGGGAAAGAAATGCAGCAACAGCCGGCCACCTTGCCAACCTCACCCGCCTTGCCAGCCTCGCCCACCACTGACACGGATGAGCCTCCAGAGAGCCCTGACTCTCTGTCCACCTTGCCAGGGAGCAAGCCCCCCACCCCCCCTCTCCACAGGTTCCCCTCCTGGGTAAGTACAGCCAGGGCACCACTGTGGAAACCGACCTGCGTTGCTGTCATACCAGCTCCTATATACAGTCTCTGGACATGTTCTCATATAAATGCCCTGCTCCTTTAGGAGAGCAGGATATACGCCGTGGCCAAGTCTGGAATCAGACTGTCAGAGACCTCAAGCACAGACCCTGCTAGCAAAGGTGAGTTACAGACACACTTGCTCAACTCCCTTTCTCACCACCAGCCCTGAGAGAGAGAGAGAGAGAGAGAGAGAGAGAGAGAGAGAGAGAGAGAGAGAGAGAGAGAGAGAGAGAGAGAGAGAGAGAGAGAGAGAGAGAGAGAGAGAGAGCTCTGTGCTTGGCTGATGGTGTCCTCTCTGTTCCAGACCCCTCCCTCCAGTCCTCATACCCTGCCTTCGTGCTCTACACATCCCTCATCTATAAGAACATGACCACACCTGTTTACACAACTCTGAAGGGGGTAGGTAGTGTCTGTCTGTGTGTGTGTGTGTGTGTGTGAGAGAGAGAGAGAGAGAGAGAGAGAGAGAGAGAGAGAGAGAGAGAGAGAGAGAGAGAGAGAGAGAGAGCGCTGACAGAGGGTGTTTGTGCTCCTACAGAAGGCCACTCTGCTGAGCAGCAGTGCGTTCTCCGAGGAGTCGTCCAGCTCGGAGGAGTCGTCCAGTTCAGGAGAGGAGGAGGGCTCGGTCTGCAGCTCCCACACCTCCGGCTCCAGCTCCCGCAAAGATGGCCGCCCCAGCAGCCCCTGCTCCCTCAAGAGGGGTAGGCAGCACACACACACATAAACACACATTTACATTTAGTCATTTAGCAGACGCTCTTATCCAGAGCGACTTACAGTAAGTACAGGGACATTCCCCCGAGGCAAGTAGGGTGAAGTGCCTTGCCCAAGGACACAACGTCATTTTGCAATGCCGGGAATCGAACCGGCAACCTTCTGATTACTAGCCCGATTCCCTAACCGCTCAGCCACCTGACTCCCTGACCTCTCACAGACAGATAACCTTGGACGCACACACACATGCCTAAATGTAACGCCTCCCATGGACTGTACTGTATACCTGATGTGTCTCCTCCATGTCCACTCCAGCTGTGTCCATGTCATCGATGACATCAGAGAGTGACTACGCCATCCCCCCTGATGCCTACTCCACTGACACAGACTGCTCTGAGCCCGAGACCAAGTTCCCCAAGACCTGCTCCTCCACCAGCGACAACGGCAAGAGTGTAAGAACACTCAAACACACACACATGTACATATACACACACACACACACGTACATATACACACACACACACACACGTACATATACACACACACACACACGTACATATACACACACACACACCCACTATCATTCTCGTCCATTTCCTATCAGGAGATGTTCGAACCACCACGGAAGCGAGCTAGTTAGCTACGTAGCTGGTTGTTAATCACAATTAATGAAGTAAGTGAGCCAGTGGTTATTTACACAGACATAAACTTGTGTGCTATAGGAGTCTATGGAGAAGTCTGGATACCTTCTGAAGATGGTGAAGACCTGGAAAAAGACCTGGAATAGACGTTGGTTTGTCCTCAAAGATGGAGAACTGCTGTACTACAAGTCACCTGTCAGTTTGACCTAATAAACTACAACACAGTCCTGGTTTTGACTTATAGTATCACTTGCTCAGCGAATCTGTGTGATGTGTTTCCCCAGAGCGATGTCATCAGGCGACCTCAAGGCCAGGTGGAGGTCAACGGCACCAGCAGCATCGCCCGCGGCGACGGGAAACAAGTTCTACAGGTACTGTGTGTGTGTGTGTTAAGATATCTTAATTCTGTGCTATAGTGTATACATAGATATGCATGATAGAATCCAACCAAATACTCTGTACTCATGACTACTGTGTGTGTGTGTGTTAAGATATCTTAATTCTGTGCTATAGTGTATACATAGATATGCATGATAGAATCCAACCAAATACTCTGTACTCATGACTACTGTGTGTGTGTGTGTGTTAAGATATCTTAATTCTGTGCTATAGTGTATACATAGATATGCATGATAGAATCCAACCAAATACTCTGTACTCATGACTACTGCGTGTGTGTGTGTGTGTGTGTTAAGATATCTTAATTCTGTGCTATAGTGTATACATAGATATGCATGATAGAATCCAACCAAATACTCTGTACTCATGACTACTGCGTGTGTGTGTGTGTGTTTGCGTGTGTGTGTCAGATTGTGACAGGGAAGCGTGTGTACTACCTGAAGGCCGACTCCCCTAACCTCCTGGAGGAGTGGTTGAGGGTGCTGCAGAGTGTGCTGAGAGTCAAGGCTGCCAGCCCACTGTTCACTCAGCCTGAGATACGGCCTGGCATGAAGGGCATGCTGCTCAAGGTACACACACACACACACACTCCTACCCCACGTTGTCTCATACCATGACTGTACATATTTGCACCGGCCTCAATGTGCCCACTGACTTGACGTTTGAGATCCAGAGTGTGAATATGGGTTCATTGAAGATGTTTGTCGATATTCCAGGTGAAGCATGGCTACTCCAAGCGAGTGTGGTGCGCCCTCCTCGGTAAAACACTCTACTACTTCAGGAACCAGGAAGACAAGGTACGGACTGCACCAAGATAGGCTGCTTCTCAACTCTCAAGTGTGTGTGTTTGCGTCTAACGTTTTTTTGTGCGTGTCCTCAGTTCCCCCTGGGTCAGATCAAGTTGTGGGAGGCAAGAGTGGAGGAAGTCGACAGGTCACGTGACTCTGACGAAGACTTGAAGTCATGTGGGCGGGGCTTACAGCCCACACCCTACACCATTGCTGTCCATCCCCAAGAGCAAGGCCCCACCTACCTTCTCATCGAATCGCGGCACGAGAAGGTAACCGAAAATGGCAATACGGAATATGTGGATGAACTGCTTGACTACACTGTGTACCGATACGGGTGTTTCCTCTGTGGCGGGATGTTTAGGAGGCCTGGCTGTACCACCTGTCAGTGGCAGCGGGCACCACAGTGGGCAGCGTGGGCACAGAGTTTGAGCAGCTGGTTGGCAAACTGTTCAATCTGGACGGAGATCCAAGTGAGTGTTTCGACCTGAGTCCTCTTCACAGTCAGTGTCGAGTGAGTATGCTCCTGACCCCTCACCTTATCCTCTCCCTTCACTCTCTCTCTCTTTATCTCTCTGTCTCTCTCTTTCTTTCTCTCTCTCTTTCTCTCTCTCCCTCTCTCTCTTTCTCTCTCTCTCTTTCTTTCTGTTTCTCTCTCTCTCTCTCTCTCTCTCTCTCTCTCTGTCAGACTCTCAGATCTGGAGGCATCCCATGCTGTGTTTCAGTAAGGAGGGGCTGTCCTCTCCCCTCACCACGCTGCCCTCTCAGGCCCTGCAGACAGAGGCCATCAAACTCTTCAAGGTTTGACCACTGTCCGGTACACACACACACACAGACACACACACAGACACACAGACAGACACACACACACACAGACACACACACAGACTCACTGTCACTCTTCATCCCCGTATCTCTTTCTCCGTCTTTTCCAGACGTGCCAGCTCTTTATCAATGTGGCCATCGATGCCCCGGCCATCGACTACCATGTCTCCCTGGCCCAGAGTGCTTTGCAGGTGTGTCTGACCCACCCTGAGCTTCAGAATGAGTTCTTCTGTCAGCTCATCAAACAGACGCGTAAGAGACAGCCCCAAGGGCAGTCCGGACCCCTGCAGGTACACACTGTGGCCCCAAGATGGCAGTATTTGTCCATTTAAATGTTCTGCACGATGTTACTGTAGTACTCTAGAAGTAACTGCGTATGTGTGTGGGTGTGTGTGTGTCTGTGTGTGTGTGTGGTGTTTACCAGGGCTGGCAGTTCCTAGCCTTGTGTGTTGGACTGTTTCTGCCACAGCACACCTTCCTGTGGTTGCTGCAGGGTCATCTGAAAAGACATGGAGACTCCAGGTAAACATGCACCACCCTAAACCTCTGCACATGATTTACGCACATTCACGCAAATCCCCACCTGCTCCAGTTACCATAGGCTCTCACAGAGTCGGCCCTGTGTTTGACTCTGCTTTGACTGGACTCTCCCCTCCTTTTCTCTGTGGTGTCGGGCAGGACGGAGGCAGGGAAGTACGCCATCTACTGCCAGCGGTCGGTCGAGCGGACGCAGCAGAAGGGAGAAAGGCAGGCCAGGGCGTCTCGTATGGAGATCCTGTCAATTCTCCTCAGGAACCCCTACCACCACTCGCTGCCCTTCAGTGTGCCTGTCCACTTCCTCAATAACACTTACCAGGTAGAGACTGCCACACACACAGTCTCACTCACCACACACACTCATGCACGTACCCCCCACACACACACACAAAGCTACTCAGTCATGCCAGAGTGGGCTGATGATAGCATGGACATACTGGACCTCCAGAGAATGTTTGTCCCCTCAGGTGGTGGGTTTTGATGCCTCTACCACGGTGGAGGAGTTTCAGTGTCGACTCAACCAGGACACGGGCATGAGGAAAACTAGCCAATCAGGATTCAGCCTCTACACGGACGACCCTACTGGACGAGAGCTGGAGCACTGTCTACAGGGGGGCATCAAGGTTAGCCTGATTCATTTGTTTAAGCGCACTCACGCTCACACACATTTTTCTGTGCCCACAAACATATAGTAATGTGCTTTCCATTTGCTTTCCTCATCTTGAAGATATGTGATATCATCTCCAAGTGGGAGCAAGCTGCCAAGGAGCAGCACACTGGCAAGTCTGAGAATACCAGGACTGTTCGCCTCACTGACAAGAACAGGTGGGTATTCATATTTGAACTGCCTTCAAATATTGCAAATTAAGCAATGAGCTCCAAGGATTCCCACTAACTTCAAATACAAACGTGTTATTGACATTAAAATGTTATGCATTCAGTGACGTACATAGAAAAAGTGCATAAAGGAAGTCCTCATGGCCCACACAGTGCATTCCTACTATGGCCCTGTTTGGTTCTTGCCTGACTGTCTCTTTGTCTGCCTGTCTCGCTGCCTGGGTGCAGACTGTATTTCTCTCTCCAGGTGAGGGGGGAGTCGGAGAGGGAGAGACTCCTCCTGGCCTTCCAGGCCAACGAGGCCATCGTTGCTGGACACTTTCCTGTCAACAAGGAGCTGGCTCTAGAGATGTCTGCCCTGCTTGCACAGGTCTACCAGAGAACATGGACTCTTTTCTCTTATGAGTTTAATTGTGTTGGGTGGTCCTGTGAAGTCAGTTTGTTACGGAGTCGTTATTCCTCAAGATACCTTTTCTCTTTGTTGTGTCACTGAGGTGGAATTTGGAGACTTTGAGCGTCCCTTCTCCACCCCGACCAACCCCAGCTCAGCCAAGACAAAGTCTACTCAGACTCTCAAACAGGTTCTTGAGCGGTTCTACCCCAGACATTACCGTAGGACCTCCACAGAGGATCAGCTCAGGTAAAACATGTTGACATGGTGACTTTCACTTTAATGTTGACACATACAGTATTTCCCACCATTGTGATAATCTAACCAATCATTTTTGGGCTTCCCACACATTTCCCACACATTTCCCACAACCTCTCTCCCTCGCTCCCTCCTTCCCTCCCTCCCTCTCTCTCTCTTTCTCACTCCGTCCCTCTCCCTCTCTCCCTCCGTCCATCAGACAGCTGCGCCAGCGCCTGTCAACCCGCTGGGCCTCCCTCAGGGGTCGGAGTTCATCTGAGTGTGTTAGGATCTACCTGACTGTGGCCAGGAAGTGGCCCTTCTTTGGAGCCAAGCTATTCGAGGCAGAGGTGTGTGTGCGTTTGTGCATGTGTGAATGCAAGTTAATGGTTACATTTTCTCCCATCACAACAACAAGCAACTCTCTCTCTCTGCCAGCTGAGTGGTGTTTAGAGCCATGGCAGCACACAAGGCTGGGGGCTATGTCCCAATGCTCCACTGATCACAGCCATACAGGCTTTTCCCCTAGTGCCTTGTTCACTATGGGCGTTATCAGACTGACCTTGACCCTCAACAAATCCCCAGAAAAGCAAGGTACTGTAGGTCTCCACCATGCACCCGTGCCCTAACGCTAGGCTGTTCTCTGATTGCTCTAGTGAGTCAGTGGCCCTGGGCTGATTATATAAGTGCCTGTACAAACTCTCTCTCTCTCTCTCTCTCTCTCTCTCTCTCTCTCTCTCTCTCTCTCTCTCTCTCTCTCTCTTCTCTCTCTGTCTTTCAATATCACTGTATTTCTCTCTCTATCTCTCCATCTCTCCTTTTCCATTGTTCCCTTGGCCTTCCTCCCTTTCTCCTCCTCTCTCTCATTCCCTCGTCCCCTCTCATTTTGGAGTCTGTCTTCCTCCACTTTCTGTTCTCTCCCCGTGCTGTGTCTCTCCTCTGACCCCCCTCTCACCCCTCCCTCCCTCCCCACAAACCCCTCACATGTCCTGGCAAAGACATCAACTGCACCTACCCAGTCCCGAGGTCTCTCTGCTTCCTGCTGTATCTTGTTTTGACAGAGACTTCCTGGATAGAGGAGGAGTCTGGCTGGATATCACCTCAGGATGTGAAAAGACGTGACCTCTCTCTCTCTCTCTCTCTCTCTCTCTCTCTCTCTCTCTCTCTCTCTCTCTCTCTCTCTCTCTCTCTCATTGTCTGTCTGTCTCTCTCTCTCTCTCTCTCTCTCTCTCTCTCCATCTCTTTATTCCTGCCTCTGTACTCCACAGTCCATCAGCCCATATCCAGAGCAGGGAGCCAGGGTGTGGCTGGCTGTGCATGAGGATGGTATCAGCGTGCTGGAGCACAACTCTATTGTAAGTGTTTCTGTCTGGACCACAGATCCATGTGATACAACCTCATAGCTGCCTGGGGGTTCTGCTTGAGCTCAACAAGACTTGTCACGCATCATGTCTGTTGACCTGTCTGTCAACCTGTCTGTCTGTCTGTCTGTGTAGAAACTACTGGTGTCCCACTCCTATAAGAACTTGATGACGTTTGGAGGCTGTAGGCAGGACTTCATGCTGGTGGTGGGTCAGAGTATCGGCAGCAACGCTACCAAAGACAAGCCCACAGAGAAGCACCTGTTTACCATGGCTACTTCCAAGGTGTGTGTTTGAGCTGACCAACATACAGTTTTACACACTTTCAGGTTTAGGTTACATGTAAAGACTCAAACACAGTTTCACATTATTTCCCTATTCTCTATTTTAGAGGCTCAGTCTCATTTTGTGCTCATCAATATTTGCATATTTATGTGAAGTGCTTCTGTTTGGCAGATCAGAGAGATTACCCTCCTCATTGCCAGCTACATTAACAGTGCCCATCAGCAGAAAGCCGCCGCCCACCATCTCTCTGCCCCAGCCTTACT
Source organism: Osmerus eperlanus (assembly GCF_963692335.1). Lineage (NCBI taxonomy): Eukaryota > Metazoa > Chordata > Actinopteri > Osmeriformes > Osmeridae > Osmerus > Osmerus eperlanus. Next base: position 15,685,181 of record NC_085023.1, read on the forward strand.
GGTGGCTCAGCCTGTCAATCTCAAAAGCAAGGAGCTCAGGAGCAAATCACCTCCAGCAATGGGCCGACCCAGTAAGGCTCCTACTCTGCTGTGAGCACCCCCCCCCCCCTTCAGGCTGGATGGACAGCTACACCTGACATGACTGGGGCTGTTCAAAATACATGGTACTGGGCGTATTCCATTCTAGAAGTTTCTTCCCCTGTATTCTCTTTACATAGGATGTATGGATAGGGTGGTGGCTGACAACTTCCTGGAATGGAAAGCAACCTTGGTCACATGACTAGGAACTGACAAACTCCAGTGTAATGATTTATATCACTGTGCCGTAACCTGTGAGAAATTACCTTTTGACTCACACAGATACCAAATATCTACCAAAGTCAAATACCAATACCAAAGAGAAATGTCAGATTTATTTATTAAATACCTTGCGCTTCAGGCTCCACGATCCTCTGTAGTTTAAATTAATCTATGTGTTTTTTTAAATGTTTTTTTATGTTTTAAAATGCTTCTAAAGTTGCTAGCCAGATGCCATTCACAAAGTTGACGTGCCTTTAAATAGCTTTTTATGTTCTACGATTACAAAAAGGTTGGGTATGTAACTTTATTTTAAAAAGCTCCTAAAATGACTGCTGTGCTCCCCCTTAAGGAAGTCGAGTATGAGTATTTACTAGAGAGTTGGGCCTGTTTATCTTGCACATTAATGGGCAGAGATAAATGAAAGCATTGTTCTGAGTATTGGTTCACTTGGGTGTGTTGGGAAAGACGTTGGTATTAAAGAGCTGGTCAGGCACTGCTTCTTCTTGGTTACTGAATACCCTGGGGGCACTGAACCATTTCCAGTATGAAAATTAGATTTTTACAGTGAGGATAGCTAGAAGGCTTTGTTTCAGGGGAGAGAGGAGAGGGGTGGAGCAGGGGGGAAAGAGGGAGACAGAACATGTGACAAAAGCGTAGGTGGCATGTTTGGGCAAGAGACAGGAAGGTTGGGTGTGTGGAGGAGGGATTTGACCTGGATTAAAGGATGATACCACCACATTACCCTTTACCTAAGAATGAGTCATGTTATACTGGTAGTTCTCAAATATATTTAAGAACGGTTTTAGAAGTGTTAGGTATTGTATTTGGTACTGTATTTATTTTGAATTATATTGTATTGAAAGACCTTCATGTAAACATATTTGCAGTTTTCATTAACATATGTTTAATTAAATGACTTTGGAAAACTTAAACCCTTTTTAGTTCTGTTCTAAACAGACTTAAAGAAAATCCCAATGAAGAAAAGACAGTTGTAACGTTGTCATCTTTCAGATATGTTCACACAGGAATCTTGTCTTAGATTTTTTTACGGTTACACAAGCGGACAAGGAGACAGATGACTCGACCTAACCAAAAGGAACAACAACATTAACACAAAAATAATGCATCCCTTAATATCTACCTTTACTCACAACATTACTGACATACTTACCTGTCCTCCTGTGCTGATTGGTTACTTTGTGACTGACGTTCTGAAACCATGCATAGAAACGATGGAGGTATGAAACTCCGGGGACTGACACACCTAGTTCCAGGTATGGTGAGGGGGGAAGGGATGACACACTACACCTGCCCAAACAAGTCTGAGCCAGAGGGGTTTTACGAAGGGTGGCGTAATAGAGCATAGCATTGGTTTGTGTCATTTCATTTCAGTTCAGGTAAAACCGACGCAACAACAAGAAACGTAAGGCACTGAGTGAAAGAAAAACATCATTCGAATTTTGGAATTCGATAAGAATCAATTTACTGCTTCACTCACTAGTTTCTGGTCTTCAAAAGAACAAATATACAGCATTCCAGAAACAGGAGTTTGAAAAAGCAGTGTTCAATCGTCTTCTTGATGATAAAATAACATGTACACGACTGTATAAAATACAACTGGGGATGCTTCTTGAGTCTTCCTCTTGGTTCTTCAGTTGATAAATTGCCTTTGGGGTTCTCTCTCACACTTAAAATAACTATCATTCCATCAGCTTATCTCCTTTGACCTCCATTTTGTAGTAAACACTGGTTACTATCCAGTTGAGGTGAGCCTACAGGGTAGAAGCAGCATAGCTCAGTAGGGAACACAGCACAGACGTAAACCTGAGAAACAGGTTGGACATGAAAGTTTCAGCCGCCTTGTGAAAGTTTCCGCTTCCAAACAGGTGTTGTCATGGTACCAACACAAGTCTAGTCAACTGGACAGAAAACCCTATGGCTCGTAACTACTTGATTTGTTTCTTGCGTTAGCAATGAGATATATACAATACAACTCAATAAATATTCATAAGTTAAAATGGAAAAGCAAACATGCAGAAATGCCAAAACCTTATGTTCAGAATACAGGGCATTTTCGCAAAAACCCACGAGGTGAAATCAGCATTCAGATTGCACAAAACTTACCTTTGTAACTTACAAATAGACACTCCCAGCCAGTTTGACTTATGTGACTTATGGGACAGAGACCTCAAGTGTTAGTGGAAACTAAATAAAACACTCCCTAGAGTGCATAGTATTGTTGTAGTGTTAAACACAGGTTATCAGAAGTATAGATCCAACACTGATGGGTCAACAATCTCTGGGCTTCCCGTTTCTAGACATCTGTGGGAAACTGTTTTACTAAGGCTTGAAAAAGTATAAATATATCCCTTCAAAACAGAAGTGCAAGTTAAGAATCGCATTGTACGAGACAGTCACAAAAGAAATGTGTCCCATATTGGCTGACCTAGCAAAGTCATCTTGGCTTCATCACACTATGCATAGTTCACCAGTTTTGTGTTACCCCACCCACCCAGATTCGACACAGTACTTTTCCATCAACACAACCCTAACCAAAAAGATCTGTCATTTTCAAGGGCAATCATCCATTGGTTGTGCAACTCACCATCAGGGACCAATCAAGTGACTGAATAAAAATAAGGACATGCTTATTTTAAAACAACTTTTATTAAAAATAATCCAACAGAACAAAGAAACTGTACAATCCAAGACTCAATCTAGTTGATGACTAGTAAAATGTAAGCGATATTTCAGCATTAAAAAGACATGCACAGGATCAACCATTTATAAATAAATCTGCTGGTTGGTAACCGTATCAATTTTAAAAATGGCATACACCATACAAATAAGCAAGCATCAAAAAGCAATATACAAGAAGCAAATCAATTTCATTTTCCAGCAAAGAACCTGCTTGCACAGCTTGGTTAGTTAGTCGTCTGAATGGCATCCATCTCCCTATGCTGAAAAACAAAAAGGCAGCAAATGTCAGCAAAACTGGTTTACACCTCAAACAGTGACTCATTTCCAGAAAAAAAAAAAAAGGATTAATGAATGACGTCCATGTGTCTGAACACTCACATCAGCCTTGCTGTACTTCTGCTGCTCCCGTCTCCTGGCAAAGAACTGGAGGAAAGGAAGAAACCATCAGGATCATGACAACACATCTAGAAACACTGGACCCAACTAGAAACGTGTGTATACACACACACAAAATGACCCAGGTTCAAAACCAGTCAACTCCACTCACCAGGACCAGCAGACCGGCGAGCACGGCCAGGATGACCACCACGATGACGGCAATGACTCCCGCGGTCAGCCTCTTCATGGTGAAGGTGGGGGCCTCCTCATCCACGTAGTACACCAGGATGTTCTCCATCTCCAGCTTCTGGCCATTCACCACTGGCTCAAACTTGGTCTGATCCTTGAACAGAGGCAGGACCTTCACCTGGAAGTGGGAAAGACAAAAATGGTGAACACACTCCTCCACAACCTTGAGGGCAAATGGTGAAACAGTGATTGCGCGGGGTAAGATGGCGGCTGCGTTGTACGTACATCCTTCTCCATGTAGTAAGCCAAGCCAGACATGTCTGTGCCACGCTCTCCCTTCTTCTTTTTCACATCGACCACAATCAGACGCGCCTCTGGGTCATACTAAGACAAATGTTTTTAGTATACACACACGCTAAAAACAATGCAGAATAATATGGGGTAGATAAGGAAATCTTTTTTGATATGACTCACCTTAATCTCCTCCACAAGGTTCTTATCAAACTTGTAGCGATTCTGGATGGCTGTGCCAATGGCACTACACAGGGAAGATGTCATTAGATGTAAAGTATTTACAAACAAACTGGCATAGATGTAAAAGGGTATGGTTTTGACCATTGACAGCTGTAGTACATGCCTCTTTAGCTGTTCTTTGTCGACGCTAGTGGACACTTCCTTGTGCTTCAGCTGCAGACGAATCCAACTGAGGAAATGAATAACAAGGGTTTTATTTGAAGTGATGGCAAAATTCAAACGTGTCATCTGGCCAAAGCCACAGATCGATTAACGAAGTTCTGAGAAAGTACACTACTCACTAGGTCTCAACCAGCTTCTCACACTTAATGTCCTTGTCCCCCTTGTCACTTCTGCGGACACCAGCACTGTTGACACACCAACAGTCCTCGGTGCCATTACACTGCTTTGCCTTGAACTTCCCATCATTCTCACATTCTGGATCATAAATGCCATCATTATCCACAAAGGCAGTCTCAACAGGCTTTCCTCCAATTCCAGTTCGGGTGGAAAGGCCTTTCCTGGATCTGTACATCTCCGCCTTCATCAGGAAGCACTTTGGAATCACTAACGAGACAAAAAAGACACCACCGTTTAACAGCAACTAACCTAGGCACTATATACATTGCTTAAGGTTAATCTTCTGTTTGGTACCTCCATAGTAGAGTACCATACTTACATTTGTCACATGTCAGAGGTTGCTTCACATCATCACCAAAGATAATGGTGCACTGGCATGGGGGTCCATCACAGGTTGCCCACTTCAGACTTTCACATGATTCGGCTGTAAATGTGAAATTGTACAGTTAGACATCTTTACAGTGCTTGAATCGCAAAGAGCCTTTCATGGGACAGGAGTGTCGTCCGACTAACAGGTGTATTCAACAGGGCGTTGGTTACACCAAATACCGAGATCAACCAACTGGGAGCCAATCCTCTCCTATACCCAACCCCCACTCCCGCTTTTCTAACAAGGAAATTTGCCTAGCGAACAATAAAACCGACAGTTGTTGCATGGCAGATAACTGATTTATCATGATTACACACACGGTAATATAATGGATTCAAAACCATTTAGTCGTGTTTTTGTTTCATTGGCAATTAAAGGCGGTGGCTTGCATATGACTTCCTCAAAAATGCCCTCTAAAATATACCACAATCAATACTAAGCCAAACAGTATCACGAAAGTGCAAAAATTGGTCTAAAGTAGAATGAAACATGGCCCATTAGCGTTTCAATCGAAAATAGTGTGACTTAAGGAACATTAAATATTTTCTAAACATATATTTATATATTTTTTTAAACTTACGACATTGCGCATACGCTCCAACTGCGTAAGCCACGAGAAGAGCAGCAATCCAAAGCTTCATAGTTAAAAGTAGGGTTAACCTTAATATCAACGATTAAAAGAAAATCTTCGTTGGCTTTGTGTCCGTTCAGCACAAAGCACCGATTAGAATGAACACCTGAGTTTCACCGCCTTCCTTTTTCTTCCCTCAGGTGCGGTCTCGTCCAACCAGTTTCGAGAGACTCAAATGAGATCTCGTTCACTAACCAAGGAGTGTAACGAATAGGTGAGCAATAGGCCTACGGTTGCTGCTGTTAAGGCTGCTTACTTAAAATGTTAATTATTGACCAATTCGAATATGACTGGTTTGCTGTTTTTCCTAAACTGAAAGCAAATCATAGGCCTACCAATTATATCTGATCGGGTAGAGAATCAGTTCCTTTACGTCATTCTACTTTAAGCGGTGGGGGAGGGGTGTATAGCGATTTCCTTAGACTCACCTTTTTTCCGCCAATGGCCATATTTGGACTTCAGGGTGGGGTGTGTTAAAAAGCAAAAAACAACAACGTACTGTTTGTAAAACACCACGACCGAAACTCCAAAACAGAGAATGACTGATTGTGTGAGTCAAAGGTTTGCAGTTTACGTGTGTCATTCGGTAAATTCCACAGCTCATTCTAAAATGTATATCACATCGATATGATAAATAGCTCCCCGTGAACTATAGCCTACGTTTACAAGCTAACATTGTAATTAGCTACACTGTAATGCTATGTAAGGCATTCAAATAAGCTCAGACTGAATGCCATCTGAGAACCAACTAGACTCAGAGGAAAACTAACCATGAGATCAACTGTCAGATCAATAGTTTGTTTACCAATATCAAAAGGGGTCGACTCTAAGGGCCATCCTCCCATTTGATGGTTACATTTGGTCCACCATTGTTAATTGCAAAAGTACACCAACCACATACTCTACAGCCCCAGAAGATACACTATCGATCAATTCACAAGAGGACATAGGCTTTAAGTCGCAGGTAGCAGACTGATTTAATTACCCAATAGGAGTCAATAAACCTCCCTTATCTCATATGAAATATTACATTATCTCAGACATAGGTGTTTACTAGACAATATAATCTTTATGATATGCCATAAAGCATGGATTGTTTGGATATGCACTACCCTGTTTCACCAGTGGAGGGGGCTGACAGCCCAGACAGGTCATTGTCTGGGCTGACAGCCCAGACAGGTCATTGTCTGGGCTGTATTTATTAACTAGAAAGCCTCTACTTTGTCACTGCACTGCTTGTTAGTCTAAGTACAAGGAATCGCAATTCAATAGTTAGAGTTTAACTGGATTAATAGCACGATAAAGAGGTTGAGCCATGTGATGGAATTATTTCATATATTCCATTAGGTTTTGAAAAGTAATGTTTAACCATATACTACTTCATTGTATTCTGTTATAAAGGTTTATTGAAGTTAGTGATATACTGTGCCATCACTTGTGGAAAGTGTTTCCTGAGTCGGAAGGACGGGAGGTTGATCTCAGGGGAAGAGTGTCAGAAATATTAATATATCAAGTATTGCACAGTCAGTCGGTGAAGAAGTTAAGAAAGCTTTATCAACCCTGGTTGAAACACAATAGCAGAATCTTCGGTCCTGGTGTCGTAAAAGCTCCTCCTTATACTGTAGGTGTCAAGCAAATGGTCACCAGACCTCGGGTCTCCATCTAGCCCTTGTCAAACAGTATCTCCTTAAAACAAACAAACCCCCAACATCTTCTAGTGTAATGCTCACCCTTCCCCCAGGGTAATAAGGAAAGGGGGCTCTCTTATCTGCAGACAAGGAATGCTGAACACAGTATAATTTTTATACAGAATAAAGAGTTTCATCTTTAACTTTTCTGATAAAGAGATAGCCAACATATGTCACCTCTGACCTGTGCAGACAGTGGACATTGTGGTGACATGTTTAGATTAATAATGGAAACAGATGTGAAGTTGGTCACTTGAGATAGTGATCAATCCATTGTGGGGGCATCAGAACTTGTGAGATGCTGTTTGGGCGTACACTACTTCTGATCCCATCTGATTCATGGCCAGATGTTTTTGTGTTATTGTCTTATGTTTGTGTGTTGAAGATGGTTGTTTCTGTGTTCAATTGTTTGTTCGATAATAAATACGTATTTGAAAGATATCTAACCAGTTTTGATTACGCATTGATTGGTCCAATTACCACAACTAATTGTTCCTTTCTGAAACCATAGTGAATAACTGACTACTATTGAGCGACCATATCAATCTGGCAATCCAGATTTTAATTTATATTTGTTGATCTAGATCTGGACTGTTCATCAAAATCTAAATAATTGCCAACCATAATTATTAAATGGGTTGAGGAAAAACCTTGTAAGTGCACTTAGTGCAGTAGAGTTAGGATAGTTTAGTTATTAAGATGTCCTATGTTTTATAGTTCTTTCCTCACAAATACATAACATGTATTTTTGTTTGCTGTTTGTTTTCTGTTTGTTTTTAGTAGTCATACAGTAATCAGTGTGTAGAATCACCCTTTAGTTGACTAAGTACTAGTGCTGCAACACACAGATTAATCAGTCTCTTGTCTGTTTTTAACAGTGAGGAGGACAAACCATGTCCCCAGGACATCGTCCGGGTATTGTGCGAAGGAAGATACATAATAGACATAAATATGGGTGTTCCCCTTCTCAGCGGATTAAGGTGTCACAAAACTGTAGGTATGGTCGGTGGACCATAGTGTCCCCAAGGAGAGACAACAGAAGCAGGCGGCGAAGCTGGTACTGCCTGGCTTAGGACAGCTGGAACCTTCACACAGCGGGACAGCGAGACAGGAAGAGAAGGATCTGGAGACAGACACAGTGAGGAACCCTCACCCCCAGCCCCAATGAAAGCCCCCTAGACCTCAGAGAAGACTGGGAAATATGCGGTGAGTTATAAAAAACAGGACTTATGAGATCTGACTACCTTTCATTGGCTTTTTGGTCACACTCCAGTGTCTCAAGTTGACTATATGCTGGACTGTGATTGACTATGAGATATCACGGTGGAACAGTGTGTTATCGTCAACGTCAGTTCTTTATGATATCATTTGATTTAGACATTTTTCTTTCTTCTTCATTTCATTTCAATCAAACTTTATTTAAATGATGAACACAGTGACTGTGGGGGACTGTATTGACACATTAGCCTCAAGATGGAAAAACAGAATAGAAACGTGTACTGTAAATCCCTTTTCATTCTACAAGTTTCCTCCCCTTTAGTCTTCATTAGTCTAATTTGTGGAATATGTTTGGTTTTCATCAAACTCATGTTGTTTTCACAAACATTTGGTTAAATATCGGAGTGACTGATGTATTTTAAAGCTCTCTAAGTGCACTTACACAAGACTATGTGAGATCCATTCCTCTGCTATGGTCTAATCTAAATCATGACCATGTGACTAAACAATCAGGATACAATCACAACCTACATTACACACGATGATGGAATGTGATCGAATATTACCAAGGGTTTCAAATAAAATTACATTGCATTTGTATTAGGGGTGGGGGAAAAAATCCATTCACATTTGAATCGCGATTCAGTCTTATAGCGATTCACAAATGTAAAAAATCGATTTTTCAATTTTTTTGTAATGTTAGTATTATTTTTGATCATTTTTGTAATATATAAAAAAAAATGGTGATAAAAGATCGCAAAAAATCGTGAATCGATTTTTAATCGATTCATGACCCCAAGAATCGAATCGTGAGGTACCAAAAGATTCCCACCCCTAATTTGTATGGACCTTTTCTTAAATCTTTTTAACAACCAATGTCATGGCTTCAACATTACTCAAAGATTAACGGTGACATCCAACATAAAACCTCAGAGAATGCAACACAAAACTCATACATAACTGTTAGTATTAGTAGCAAGTATTAGTAGTATTAGTAGCAATTGTTGTCAGAGAGACAGAGGAGTTCACCTCCAGTTACCACACTAGGGTAGAGAAGGCTCACGGGAAGCCATGGCATTTAAAGGAGACGGGCTCTACCACAATGATTCACCAACCCCCACACCTATTGCACATGCACAGCCCTACCTCTCCACACACATAGACAATGGCTAGGCCTGGCCTGGAGGTAGGATTAACATTTAGCATGGAACCTCAACATGGGCGTTGCTAGACCCTTTTTACTGGGGCGCGTGCCCCAGTATAAATCTCAAATTTAAGTTTTAACAATTTACTCTATTAGTCAGTGCATTAATTTAGATTGATAATCCCAGAAAAAAAGAAATGCAGTATCCCAATCAATGCTTGTAAAATCAAAGCAGTTGAACCGAAAACACAAACTGATGCATGCCCGCAGAATTCCATATCCATGCGTTCTTCTGGGCTTGCTATAATAGCCACTGCAGCGCTCACACAGAAGTCCAGGTGTTGGCAAGTCAGAATTGAGGTAGGCTAAGAAAACATTCAGAAACTAAAGACGTTTCTAAATAATAGGCCTACCGATCATTTTATTTAGACTCAAACATAACAATATTACCATCCATCCATCATCTTCCGCTTATCCGGGGGTCGGGTCACGGGGGCAGCAACCTAAGCAGGGAGGCCCAGACTTTCCTCTCCCCGGCCACTTCCACCAGCTCTTCCTGGGGGACCCCGAGGCGTTCCCAGGCCAGCCGAGAGACATAGTCCCTCCAGCGTGTCCTGGGTCTTCCCCGGGGCCTCTTCCCAGTGGGACGTGCCCAGAACACCTCACCAGGGAGGCGTCCAGGAGGCATCCTTATCAAATGCCCGAGCCACCTCAACTGGCCCCTCTCGACGCGGAGGAGCAGCGGTTCTACTCTGAGCCCCTCCCGGATGACCGAGCTTCTCACCCTATCTCTAAGGGAGAGCCCGGACACCCTGCGGAGAGAACTCATTTCGGCCGCTTGTATTCGTGATCTCGTTCTTTCGGTCACTACCCACAACAACAATATTACATGAAGCTCAAAAACGTTATTTTCGCTCCAATTAATGCGAGAAAATGGGCATGTGCTCACATTTACTATTGATGTCCTGGCAAAGCTGATATCAATGCTGATATACTATATATATTGGGTGTCTAAAACTCACAGCATGTGGTAACTTTTATAAAAGTTGTTGTTTACCATGTCATCTTTGGATCATCTTTGGCATATCCAAACAGCATATAGTGAAGGATTGCTGTGTTAAACTTTAACATTCAAATTCTAATAATATATATTTCTTACTGTTAATAATTTAATTGAGTTCAAACTCAGTCATTCATAACTGACCTAAAATGGGAACTGATTCAATAAGGTATATGTTAAGGTAACTGTAACAGTAGACCCCTGGCAACTGTTAATGATTGAATTGAGTTCAAACTCAATCATTCATAACTGACCTAAAATGGGAACTGACTCAATAAGGTATATGTTAAGGTAACTGTAACAGTAGACCCCTGGCCATTGTTAAGTATGGGAGTGGGTTACGGAACCAGAGAAGATTGTAGATCCTAGAGATTGTACTCCAGAGGAGTAACAATAAGTACTGTAGAATAACATGAAGGACTTTTAAGACGTACCTACTTTCCCATGCAGTGACTGTAACTGTGCCTTGACTGTAACATATCCTTAACAGAAGTGTGTGTGTGTGTGTTTTTGCACTTTTCTTCTCTCAAAGGTTACCACTGCTATGGCTGGGGTGTTTGTGTGCAGTGCTGGGACATGGCTCTGCATGTGAGTCGACCAAAAATAAAACGGCAACCTTCTTTAACTCGAATTCAAGTATCTCAGTTTGATAACCGACTCTTTCCTTGTAGTTACGGACCCCCTTGAATGTGCGTCGCGTGGCAGCCCCTGTCACGTCAACGCAGACTGCCACAAGATCAAGGACAACACCTTCATGTGCGTGTGCCGCATCGGCTACAATGGCGACGGGCTGCAGTGCACAGACATCGACGAGTGCGCCATGGGTCTGCACGGCTGCCACGGCAACGCCCGCTGCAACAACACGCTGGGGAGCTACAGCTGCGTCTGCGTGGAGGGCTACCACGGAGACGGCGTCAAGTGTCAGGACATCAACGAGTGCCAGACGGAGAACGGGGGCTGCCACGGCAACGCCGTCTGCACCAACCGGGATGGCGGGCGCAGCTGCCAGTGCAGAGGAGGCTTCACGGGGAACGGTTTCCAGTGTGCCGACATAGATGAGTGCACACAGCGGGGCATATGCCACTGGAACGCCACCTGTGCCAACAACCCTGGCTCCTATGTGTGCACCTGCAACAACGGCTACAAAGGCAACGGGAACTACCTGTGTCTGGACATAGACGAGTGTTCGGAGACTCCCGGGGTGTGTTCAGCCTCGCTTGGCTACAGGGGCTGTAAGAACCTTCCGGGCAGCTACCACTGCATCTGCAGCAGTGGTTACCAGAGCAACGGACAGACGTGTCAGGACATTGACGAGTGTGCGGACAACACCTGCAGCCTGTTTGCAAGCTGTGTGAACACCGTCGGCTCCTTCCAGTGTACCTGTTCTCCTGGATTCCTAGGGAACGGACAGACCTGTGTTGATGTTAACGAGTGTAACAGGCAGGATGCTTGTCACCCCAACGCGGTGTGTATCAACTTGTTAGGCAGCTATGAGTGCTCGTGTCGAGGCGGTTTCCTCGGAAATGGGAGGACCTGCACGGACATCAACGAGTGCCTCGCGCCCGCCATCTGCCCGGCGTCCGCCGAGTGCGTGAACACGGGCGGATCGTACTACTGCGACTGTGGCACGGGATACGTCTTCAACGCCTCCGAGTGCATCGACCTGGACGAGTGTGCCGTCGGCCGCTGCAGTCCGTACGCCGCCTGCGCCAACTTCCCGGGCTCCTTCTCCTGCGAGTGCCGCCCGGGGTACACAGGCAACGGCATCAACTGCGCGGACGTGGACGAATGCTCCTTGGCGCAGCAGTGCCACTCCAATGCCCTCTGCCTCAACCTGCCTGGCACGTACAACTGCAGCTGCCAGCGGGGCTACAGTGGAGACGGCATGACGCAGTGCAGCGACGTGAACGAGTGTTTTGCGGACAACGGCGGCTGCAGGAACGGAGCCACCTGCGCTAACAGCAGGGGCTCCTTCTCCTGTCTCTGTCCGGCAGGCTTCACCTTGATCAACCGGACCACGTGCCGAGACGTCAACGAGTGCGAGCAGATGCAGAACCCCTGCAGGGTGAACGAGATGTGCGTCAACACGGAGGGGGCGTTCCAGTGCCTGTGCAAGGTCGGCTTTGCCCGGCCCACGCCGACCATGGACTGCGCGGATGTGGACGAGTGCAAGGCGGGCAAGCCGTGCCACGTCAACGCCACCTGTCTGAACGTGGTCGGCTCGCACGTGTGCACGTGCAAGCTGGGCTTCACCGGGAACGGCACCAAGTGCGAGGATGTGGACGAGTGCGCGGCCGTCGGCACGTGCCACAGAAGGGCGATCTGTGCCAATGTGCCAGGGGACTTCTCCTGCACGTGCCAGCCGGGTTTCAGGGGGGATGGCTTCTCGTGCCAGGATGTCAACGAGTGTGACCTCTCCAATGCCACCTGTCCCTCCTTCTCCGAGTGTGTCAACTCCCCCGGAGCCTACGTCTGTTCCTGTCTGAATGGGACAGTGGCGAGGAACCGGACCTGTGTGTCACCCAGCCCCATGTGCTTTCCCACATGCCACCCTCATGGGCTGTGCCACCTCTCACCCGTCGGGTATCAGTGTGTGTGTGACACAGGCTTCGAGGGGGATGGGCTTACATGCTCGGACATAGATGAATGCCAGCAGAAAGTGTGCCCTCAGAATGATACAGACTGTGTGAATAAACCAGGGTCCTACGCCTGTGTCTGCAAACCTGGCTACGAACAGAACGGCACCATGTGTGTTGGTGAGTTAGTCACGACAAGATCTTGTCAGCGTTGACTCACTGAGAGCGAATGCTAACTTCACATTACACTATGCTTATTAAGCTCATTTGATAGTTAGATCCTTCATGTTCATACTGGTATTTCTCATCATCTCATGTTGACATGATGTAGGATTTATATACGAGTTAGATCCACTTGATTAGGATCCCCATTGTTGGATCCTGTGACTACACAGTGATTCATTGTATTTCTTGGCCTTTTCTCTCTCTGGCTCCATCCCTTCATCCCTCTTTCCCTTCTCCCAGACGTGAACGAGTGTGAGACAGGAGAAGATGAGTGCAGTGAGTTTGCCCAGTGTGTGAACACGGTGGGGGGTCACCTCTGCTTCTGTCTGAGTGGCTTCACGGGCAATGGCAGGAACTGCTCTGGTGAGAACCTTACCTTTAACATTCACATACATCCACATCCTCCAGGAATGTTGTACCGCGTTTTGTGTGGACTGTCTTTGTCTGAGTTTTGTTTTAGCCGTCCTTTGGGCCTGTTTCCCTGACACTGTGCCATTTTGGATGACTTATAGACATTGATGAATGCCAGTACAAAAACGGAGGATGCCACCCTGTTGCCAGCTGCTTAAACACACCAGGATCCTTCAACTGTACGTGCCCGCCGGGCACTCAGGGCACAGGCTTTACGTGCATGGATGTGGACGAGTGTGCCTTTAACTCCACCCAGCCCCACAACTGCAGTCGGCTCGCCCAATGTCGAAACACCAACGGGTCTTACCTGTGCCAGTGCCAAAATGGTTACCAAGGAAACGGCTTTGTCTGTGAGGATGTCGATGAGTGCCAGTCGCCTGGCTCGTGTGCGGCGAACATGACGTGCCACAACAGCCCCGGCTCGTACGCCTGTACCTGCATCCTCGGCCTGGCGTATGACGAGGGCGTGTGCGTGAGCAAGAAGATTTGCTTCAACGCCAGCCGTGCGTGCCACCCTAACGCCATTTGCCACCCCTCCAATGGATCCTACTACTGTCAATGTCAGGACGGCTACCATGGTAACGGGACGGTTTGCTGGGACACAGATGAGTGTGCGAGCAGCCCATTGGTGACAGGGCTTTCACAATGCTCGGAGTACTCCGACTGCCTCAACACCCAGGGCTCCTACTACTGCAACTGCTGGGACGGTTACCATGGAAACGGGACCCACTGCCAGGACGTTGACGAATGCGCGGTGGGGAATTTTACCTGTCCTGACAACAGCACCTGCACCAACATAAATGGAAGCTACCACTGTCCCTGTAACCGGGGTTACCATGCCAACAACTCCCTGTGTTTGGACATAGATGAGTGTTTGGTAAGCCCAGCCAAGTGCCCTAACATCTCAGACTGCCAGAACACGGCCGGTTCCTTCATCTGTGCCTGCTGGGACGGATTCCGGAGCAGGAACAATGAATGTGAGGATGTGGATGAATGCCTGTTCAACTCCAGCTGCCCACAGAACAGTATGTGTGTCAACACCTACGGTAGCTACCGCTGTCCCTGCAAGGTGGGATTCTCTGCTAGGAACGGCCAGTGTGAGGACATCAATGAGTGCTCTACGTCTCAACTGGGCCCTCTTTGCACCAACGGGACCTGTGTCAACTCCATCGGCTCCTTCTACTGTGTGTGTAACCCCGGGTTCTGGAGCAACAACACGGAGTGTGTGGATGTGGACGAGTGTTCGTTGAACTCCTCCTCGCCGACGTCTTCTAACTCCTCCCACTGTCAGCCTCACTCCACCTGTGTCAACTTCCCGGGCTCGTACCGCTGTCCCTGTGACAGGGGGTTCGTGCCGAGTGGAGCAGAGTGCCAGGATGTGAATGAGTGTATATCCCCGGGTGACAGCCCGTGCCCAGACCACTCCACGTGTAACAACACGCTGGGTTCCTTCCTGTGCCCGTGCTTGCCCGGGTACCACCCCAAGGGACTGGGCTGTGGAGACATAGACGAGTGTCTGGACAATACCGCTTGCCGTGCCGACCAGGTGTGCACTAACCTGCCCGGAGCGTACCATTGCTCCTGCAGAGGGGGGTACCACGAGGAGGGCGGGGCGTGTGTGGACACTGACGAGTGTACGAACAGTTCGGCGGTGTGTGACCCCCTGGCACGCTGTTGGAACACCCCGGGCTCCTTCTCGTGTCACTGCCCTCTGGGCCACGCGGGCAATGGCTCCTGGTGCGAGGATGTGGACGAGTGCTCCGTCCTGACCTCTCCCTGCCACCCTCGAGCCCGCTGCCACAACACCCCCGGGTCCTTTGTGTGTGTGTGTAACCCAGGCTTAGTGGGCATCGGGCCTCTGTGTGTGGACTTGGATGAGTGCCAACAGGACAACGGAGGGTGCCACCCCGAGGCCACGTGCTCCAACTCTGTGGGAGGGTACCAGTGTCAGTGTGGCAGCAACTGGGTTGCCACCGTTGGCAGAGGGCAGGGGCGAATGGGGTGTGTGGACCAGGATGAGTGTGTGTTGCCTTCGGCATGCCCTGTTGACACCGTGTGTAGGAACCTGGCAGGTTCCTTCAACTGCTCCTGTTCCTCTAACAGCACTGTCTGTAGGGAGCTGGCTAACAAGGGTGGGCTACTCCTTCACTCCTCAATTCAGTTCAGTTCCAAACACATTATTTTTGTCCCAGAGCGGCAATTTGCAGAGGCATGCATAGTGAACTACTAGTGAACAGCACTGACAGCTACTGATATCTAACTTTCCCTAACTGTATTGAGTGAGTGAGTGAGTGAACTGTTACTTCATGCACTACTGTACTCTACACATTAGTATACGACAGAAACTCGTTGACACAGGGTATAGAGTAGCATTTTTGTTTTGCATCTTGGTCTATGTATGGCTGTGTTAGAGCCTGCTGCTGTGACCTAATACTGCTGTGTGACTGAATGTTTGTTCTGTCCACAGAGAGTGATCTTTACCCGTTTGGACCAGAGGTGGGAGACTGGGGAGTGAAGGTCGCCATAGCAGATGGGAACTCTCCCTACATCACCCCGCCTATTGGCTTCCCTTTCATGGGCAAGCTGTATGACAGGGTCTTTGTAAGTGTCCACCAGCAGGACCCAATATATACACCACAATATAGTATATATACTGTATAATTATACACAACAATGGGCTCATGAAATACTATCTCATTCATTTTTCTCCTGCTCTCTCTGACTCTGTCTCTTTCTTTCTCTCTCTCTCTCTCTCTCTCTCTCTCTCTCTCTCTCTCTCTCTCTCTCTCTCTCTCTCTCTCTCTCTCTCTCTCTCTCTCTCTCTCTCTCTCTCTCTCTCTCTGATGGTCAGTTCTCAGATAATGGACTCATCCAGTTCCAAATGGCCTCCGAGAACGAGCAGCTCCTTCTGCCTGTCCCCTTCCCTGAGGGATTTCGCGGCAACGAGAGCCGCTCCATGCTGGCGGTATTCTGGGACGATGTTGACCTTACTCTAGGCAAAGGCAAGCTGCTCTACCAGGTGAGGGGTCAGGGAGAAGGCAAGGTGGAGGGATATTAACTATGACATTGGCTATTTTTATTTGGGTATTAACCTATTCCTCTGTTTTTGTCTGTCTTTGCCTCAGGACTACAGTACACTGAATATGTCAGACATCTACTCCCAGATTGTTTTCAACCGCACAGCGGAAGACGTGAGCCTGTTTGAGGAGCAGAGAAACAGACCTGCCTACATCCCTACCTGGATCCTAAAGATCACCTGGGATCATGTCATGTCTGTGTCTTACCAGAAGATCAATGATTCTGAGGTGAGGGCTCTAGTAGATTGCGTGCTCTGGTTCAAAGACAGATCAAATCTTTTCTTCCAGCAATGATCACTGGCTTCCTCTTCCCCTCCGACAGGGCGGCAGCAATGTCCTTCTCAAGGCTTTTGGTCAAAAACAAGGACACCTGCGTGTCTTTCTTACTGTTAGAAAATTAGGTTAAGGAGGGGGTGGACCTGAACTGGGCTTGGTGTTGTTTGTGTCTGTCCTAGTTCAACAGCTTTTGTTAGCTGTAACGGGAGTCCCTCAAGTGTTAAGAGGAAGAATACACCGGCTTCCTTACTTCTGCCTGTGAAAAAGGAAGAACCTTTTGTCTTTGTGGTGACACCTTGTGCTTTGTGGCGACACCCTGTGCGTTGTGGTAACACCTTGTGTACGTTTTGCAGACCAACACCTTTCAGTGCATCCTGACCACGGATGGCGAGCGCTCCTTTGCCCTGCTGCGTTTCGGGGAGATGCAGTGGGGTCCTGGACAGAGGCTGGTCCAAAGCGCTCTCACTGGCTACACAGACGGGGGGAAGCAATTCCGCAACGAGGTCCCGTCCCCCCCAGACAACCTGTTCGGCCCGGGGGGGCGCTACAGACCCCAGACAGTGATGGGCAACGTGGGCAAGCTAGGACAGCTGGTGTACGACTTGACGGGGCACAAGGGGAACAACATGGACCCTAAGCTGAAGTGCCAGTTGTGGGCCCTGAAGGAGCCCGACCCGGCCCTGTGGAGCGCGAGGGTATCGGCCTGCCCGTGTACCCGCTCGCAGGCTCAGGAGGACCTGGCGTTCGGGCCGGAGACGCTGCCCGATCAGCTGACTGCCCAGGTGAGGCAGCTCCGGGAGCTGCGCTGGGGGGGCGTTGGGGGCCAAGTGTTCCAGTCGATCCTGTCCAACCGCTACGGCTCCGGGAAGAGGTGCGTTTACGACCTCCAGGGGCCGCTGCAAGGCGGGTACAGCGAGAGATACTTCACTGGGGCCTCTCCACAGACACACATGGGTAATGGAGCCATATTGCTGTGTTATTCATTGTCACATTCCGGAGGGTGCATCTGCTGTTCCCGGAACGGACTAAGACACGTGTTCTGTTGTTTTTGCAGATGAAGACCTGCTTCCGTTCCAGTGGTGTTGCATCCAGTCCCCCCTCTGTCACCTCTACCTCGCCAAGAGACCCCTGGACCGTTGCCAGGGTTACGGCTGGCTCAGCCCCGACCGCAGCATCCTAGCTAAGAAGGCAACAGAGGGCATAGGTGAGAACTTTCCAAACATCACCTCTAAAAGACTTACGCTAAATAACCCTTGAGACTATTTATAAAACTCTATATATAGTAACCCTAACCTATAACCATAATCCTGATTTAGCCTATTCAATACACAGGACACCTTGTTACTTGAAATATTCCTATCACTTATGCAGTCTTACAATTCATAGTCTGTGCCTGTACACATACAAATACTGCATGGCGCTCAATGGAGTGTGTTCTGCATGAATCTGACATCCCTCATCCTGTATGTGTTGGCCCTGCAGGCATGGTGTACGGTACCCTCCACTTCATCACCTTCGATGGGACAGAGTACTCCTTCAAGGCCCTGGGGGAGTTTGTTTTGACACGAATCTCCTCCAGCAAGGGCTCCAACATCTTCACCCTGCAGGGGGAGACAGGTCTGCTGTACACCCAGGGACAAGCCAGACAGGTCCCCGCACTTGTGCGCTTGGCTGCCTTTCACCAGGGCATCGGAAAGGTTAGTGTGTGTGTGAGTGTGTGTCTGATTGTGAATGTGTATGTGTGCAGGGGGGGGGGGGGGGGGGGGCAGGGCTGTGGAGGCAGGAGTGTGTCTGTTAAATATTTGATTTCCAAAAATGTCTCATTCCCCTCCTGACCATGTGTGTGTGTGTGTGTGTGTGCATGTGTGTATGTTCAGGTTGAGTGGAGAGTTGCACAGTCAGGAGATGGGCTGAAGGTCCTGGTGGATGATGCGGAAGTCCCCGTCTCTATTGGTATGAAAGAAACATGACATCCAGGCTCCTTGCCTTGACACAAAACAGGATTGTATCACTCTGGCATAAGCAGCTATAATTCTTTTCTTAACATGATATCATTAACATCATTTAAATCTCAGATCGCAATACACACATGCCAATGGTTTACTTCTACCGAATGCGGCTCTAACAGCGCCCCCTACTGCCTGCACAGGTGTAGTCCACATGGGCGAGGAGGGCTTCGCCGTGCGATGCATCTCAGTCAGTCGCTGCGCTGCGGTGTATGCGGGGGGTCTGCATGTGGTGGTGTGGCTGGGGGTGGGGGGACAGCTGTCCGCCCTGGTGGAGGTTCCCCAGACCTTCTACAACCGCACCGTGGGCCTGATGGGCCTGTGGAGCTCCAACCGCACGGACGACTTCCTCATGTCCAACGGGAGGCTCCTCCCGTCGCCTGACAACAACCCACCGTCGGAGGCGAACCTGCGTGTGTTTGGGATGTCCTGTGAGTGACCTGTTACAGCACTCCCTGTCTGGTCACAGAAAAACCTCAAACAAATAAAGCCTCAAACAAAGGTCTTTTTGTCAATAGAAAAACGAAAAAATGACTTCGAAATGAACAGGATGAATGTGTCTGATTCTTCTATCCCATTCTATTCCACTTCTATTCCCTGGTATCCCTGGCTCAATCCCTTTCCCTCGTGTTTCCTCAGGGGTCGTCCCCGTCCCAGAGAGCCTGCTGTTCTCCATCCCTCCCCTGGTCCCGTTCCTGCCAGCCTCCACAGAGCAGGTGCTGGCAGTGAGCCCTGACAGGCTGAAGGAGCAGCGGAGAAGCTGCCAGGGCAGCATGCAGTGTGTCCACGACACCCTGGCATCGGACAACCCAGACCTGGGTCTGGAGAGCCTGCAGGCTGAGCAGCAGTACCACAACCTGGCTCTTGTGTTTGGTGAGCAAAACCTCCTCTCACATGAGCAGAAGAAAGGTTTATTGGTATCACAGGCAATGACATACATACACTCGAGTATTATATATTTTGATGTGTTGAACAATTAAATATGCTGTAGTTATGATATGTTTGTGATGTGTCGGTCTTCTGTGGTGTGTATAGGGAACATGCCACCCATTGTGACAGAGCCCACCGTGATCCGCTGCAAGGTCAACTCCACTGTCAACATGAAGATAGTCGCTCAAGATGCCAACAGAGACCCTGTGTCCTTTTCCCTGCTCTTCCCCAGACCACCCCAAGCCTCTATAGGGACTGGTGAGACGCACACTCACGTACACAAACGTGCATTCAAGCCCATGATCTCTCCCCCTCTCCCCCTCGCTCTCTGTCCTCCTTACGTTCTAACACAGCGTAGTCGACCATCTCTTCATAGATGACCTCTTCCCCTGTGTCCTGGGCTGCAGGTGACGGCTACCTCACCTGGACTCCCCTCAACATCCAGCCCGTGGTCCTCACCATCCGGGTCAGCGACGGCATGTTCAGCTCCTACTTCGCCCCCATCCTGCAGGTGTGCAACTGCCTCAACGGAGGCACCTGCCAGTACAGTAGCATCACAGAGAACCATCTGTTTGGGAAATACCAGGTGAAAACGACAGTCCAATACTGTCATAACAGTAAAAACAGGCAGAGAATGTCACAACAGTCCCACAATAACATTTTGTATATCCTATTTCTTTTCTATTTTTTGGCTATATGCACATCAATTATATTCTGCAACTACTACTATAGTTAACGTCTTTGTGTTGTGGTATCCTAGGTTGTGGGGTGTCTGTGCCCTAAGGGCTTCAGTGGGAAGTTCTGTGGGGATATTGTGGATGTGTGTCGAGGAAATCCATGTTTCCCAGGGGTGGAGTGCCTGTCCCAGCCTGGGCCTGAGCAGTTCACCTGTGGAGAATGCCCCCCTCCCTCTGTCTACCAAGACAAACAAGGATACAAATGCTTTGTGAACGGTCAGTGAGTTTTGTGCTTTGGGTGAATGGGCTTTGGGTGAATGGGCTTTGGGTGAATGGGTTTTGGGTGAACGGGTTTTGGGTGAATGGGTTTTGGGTGAACGGGTTTTGCTTGCTGAATGGATTTGAAATAATAAAAGACATATTAGTTTTCAAATTACAGTGAAGTCAAACTCTTGGTTTAATTTAGTACTATTGAGGATCTGTTCACATTGTTATTCTTGAATGCTTTTATTTCACCTTCCCAGACTTCTGCCTCCCACCTTTCCCCTTCCCCTGCCACAAGATGGCCGACTGCACCAGCAAAGGGTACAGCTACAGCTGCAAGTGTAAGCCAGGCTACACAGGGGACGGACTTAACTGTACAGGTATAACACCACAACCTGAACTACAACCACACACTCTTCTGAACACGTCAATATGTATGAACCACACCACAACTGTATAGAGGGTCTCAATCACGGCGGCAAACCTCTTGTTGACTGTAGACATTGATGAGTGCCTGGACCCATCGGCCTGCCCCAGCGCCAAATATGAGTGTGTGAACACGGTCGGGTCAGTCAGATGCTCCTGCCGCTACCAGAGCACCCCGGAATCAGACAGATGTGGTAGATACACTGCACCGTCACCTGGGCTAATCTAGCCCTCGCTGTGTCACACACACACACAATATTCACACTAAACACACTAAACGTACATGCATGATCCACACATTCCGGATTCATTATTTGGGGTGTAGTTGAATTTTTGGGGGGATACATACGAATAAACACATATTATATTCAATATGTTTCTATCATTTCAGGTGACTCTGCTAATCCACCAGGTGAGGACTCCATGTTGGCCCTGCAGTGCTCTCAGCATGACCACGAATGACATGGCTGCTCTGCTGTCACCATGTTGACCTTGTCGTTGATGTTGTCATTGACAGGGTCTAATGTCTTCACCGTGTCCATGGGCTGGAAGACCCAGAGGGCTGGAGCAGATGGACTCAACCAGGTGAGAGAGAGCGTGTGTGCCCTCTAAAATAAGGAGCTTGAGCCACTCCTATTAATCACTGTCAGTGATTAATGTCTGACCCACTCGGCAGTTGGAGAAGATTCTGGCCATGGGCTTCCAGAACAAGTTCTACAACGCCAGTATGAAGGCTCCGGGGCCAGGGCCGGTGGATGGTCTGAAGGAGTTCAGGATCAACGTGTCCAGCGACACACCACACTGGTACATCAGAGACTACCTGACCCGCGTCAGCAGCTACTATGACATCAAAACAGCAGACGTCGGAGGTAGACCCCCACAGTCAACGCACAACAGCCGCACACAACCATACACACAGGATAGATGACTTAAACAACAGGAAGTTGATGTCTATGTGCAACAGACCCCCTGGTTTACAACCCATGTAAACAGTATGGTGTGAAGATGGTAATGTCCTCACTTTCCTACTGGCATGGCTTCTCTCTCTCTCTCCATCTCGTCTGTCTCTCGCAGACCTGGATGAGTGTCAGGCGAAGGAGGCGGTGTGCGAGTTCCCTGCTCTCTGTGCCAACACCTACGGAGGGTACAGGTGCATGTGCAACGGAACCACTGACGTGGATAAGACTTGCGTTTTTGGTCCGTCTCAACGCGAACAGTACACGTCCACACGCACACATATCCACATCCACATCCACACAGAGAAGGCTTGATATTTTGATGTGTGCGTGTGTTTTTTTTTTATCCAGATCAGAGTGGTGGGAACAGTAGTGGAGTCCCTGAGGCTCTGCGAGCAGAAGATAAGAAGCCCCTAATCCTGGGCCTGGTCCTGGGCATTGGCATCCCACTGCTCCTCCTCCTCCTCCTGGCAGCCCTGGCCTGCTTCTGCTGTTCCCGCAAGAAGACCATCACTGGAGAGTGAGTACCAGCTCATTCATGCACAAACTACATTAACAGTCATGCACTGCAGATGGACCGGAAGGATGTAGGTTCTAAACTCCTACT
Organism: Osmerus eperlanus; assembly: GCF_963692335.1. Lineage (NCBI taxonomy): Eukaryota > Metazoa > Chordata > Actinopteri > Osmeriformes > Osmeridae > Osmerus > Osmerus eperlanus. The sequence goes on from NC_085023.1 coordinate 15,708,163, forward strand.
GTCCGCCGAAGAGAGCTTGACAATGGGACCAAATGACTAACAACAGGAAACGGTACATGTTCACCCCCACATCAGTGTGATGCATGACGTCACCAATGAGTGACCTCTGCTGCTAAACAGAAGTCCATCTGGCATGTGTGTATGCGGGAGTGCGTGTGTTCGCAAGTGTGTGTGCTTGTGTGTGGGCCCCAGTGGGTCTCTATAGGTTGCAGATGTACAGCATCGGGACCAGGTGTTAGTCATCCAGGGAGACTTAATCCCCCTTATCCCCCCCACCCCCCTTAATGTTCACCCTATGGAGAGAATACCATGGGATTAGGCTCTCCGAATGAAAGGATTTTAGAATATCAGTTGCCTTAAGGATACGGTTTAACGCAATGCCCAGTATATACTTGTGTGTGGATGTGTTTGGATTATATCCTGTATGACATAATAGCATGTTTCAGTCTCCACCTATTGAATGTTGTTTATTGTGTTAGATCTCTCTTGTTGTACGTCTCTGATTGGGGTGCTGTTGTTTTTCTACCCAGGATTCCCCACTTGTTGCCTCTCAATTATGCCCAGGAGCAGTTCAACCCTCCTCCGTTCAACTACAACGACCCAGCACTGCACTACAACAGCCACTGCAGCCCACGCATCATAGACAACCTCGCATTCCAGAAACACTATCGCCGCCGATAACACACAGAGGGAACATGTCTTTGAACACACACAAATGTGCATACACACATGGAAATGCACACATGCACACACTTATAGAACTTATTATTTTAAATTGAATAATGTCTTGTGTTTTTATAATAATGAAAATATATATTTAAAAATTTAAGAGTTTGCCTGTGTAGCTGGTCATTGTTGGATGATGCTATACAGTATATATTATATACATTTAACTGTAACTAACTAACTATTTAATATGAGGGACCGGTAATGTCAAATGTGTTCCATCATTCTGACGGTGCAAAAACTAGCAATGAAAAGTAAATCACTACAGCAATGTTAATAACTGAGTCTGTGCTCCTCCTATATATCCTAGAACCATAATAATTATATTATTATATAATGATAAACAATGATGTACTAAAAATGTATTTAACTGCATTTGTGAAGCACATTGTATTATACAGAGTAAAGTCACTATTTTGTGAATGCAATCAATAAATGTGACACTAAAAGATGATTATATTAACCATTTCAATAGAGGAGAACAATTTCTGCCATTTATGTTTGAATTCATGGTATTATGTGGATATATGGTTACTGTGCCATGCATAAAGCTATCAGTAAGATAGCAGCATTTGGGGTACTTCATCATGTTATTTCACCAGGTGCTGTGATACCCTATTTGGCCACTGAGTGTCAGCAGGGAGTCATTTATGCCAGTTTCAAGGTATGATCAAGTAGACTGTTTGTGAGTGGGTTAAGCGGTGCAGCGCACAGCAGACACCTGCTCTGCAGCCCTCATCCCAGAGTGGCCACAGGATGCGGAGTTGTGCCGGTGCTCCCTGCAAGATGAGATCATTTGGGTGCAGCACAGCCTTGCAGGTCCCCAGCACTGCAGAGAGCAAGGACCACACTCCAGGCAGGGTCAAGGGCAGGAAACTGCAATGCACTCTCTCTGAAACCTACTTCCTGGTTGTGGATAGCACACACACATACACACGAACATGCATGGGTTACCTCTGCAGTGCCTCACTTCTGATTATTTTCATCCTGTAGAAAATGATAAACATGGCAAGCGAAAGATTTTGTTGTAATGCTACAGTTACACTGAGCCTTCTTAGGACAGTTGTCAAAGTGGTGGATAAATGACTCAGCAAGCAACACTTCTGACACCTGCAGCAGAAATGCTGATACACAGAGCAGACCTCGTAAACAGAATTAATGAAATTGAATGTGACAACAAAGGGATGAATGGGAGATGAGAAAAATTACTAGAGAGCTTTGGTGTAATTCTTCTGGAAGATTCTCTCAGGCATGGTTTCCTGTGGTTCTGAGGGCTGCAGTGTTTGAACTAGAGTTCCACACTGACTGCAGCAGACACCTGGAGGCAAGCCAGAGAATGAGGGAGGGAGGGAGGGACGAGAAGAGAGAAAGAGAGAGAGGGAGAGAGGCAGAGAGAGAGAGAGAGAGAGAGAGAGAGAGAGAGAGAGAGAGAGAGAGAAAGAGAGAGAGAGAGAGAGAGAGAGAGAGAGAGAGAGAGAGAGAGAGAGAGAGAGAGAGAGAGAGAGAGAGAGAGAGAGAGAGAGAGAGAGAGAGAGAGATAGGCCAGGAGAGTGCTAAAGTTCTATTTGACAGATAGTAAGTGCCGGAGTCCTTCTGATCCCCCTCCGATAAAAGAACTGATGACTCCGGCTACAAAGATACACACAGGCAGGAGGCAGGCAGGAGGCAGGCAGAGGCAAACAGAGAGAGACAGGATTGAAACAACCGAGCCTGCTCACAGTATATCCATTTCATTATAACATGATTGAAATAGCTTGGGAATACTGGCCATGTAAATCCTCTGATCCGATTGGAAGCCATTAATCAGAATCAGAATGTCATTGGAGTCATCATTGGAGTGATGTAATTTTGATAAACATAACCAATGTTCAGTTACAGGTAGAGATGCCAAGGTTATTGGTTTCAGCCAGTTGGTGGACCTTACACTGTTAATGCTTTTATCCCATCCTCCTAAAACCATAAAAGGCTGCCTGTCATAATCACTGGGAGTGCAAAGCTCATTCTTAACTTTGACTAGAGCAGACCTTTGGCCACCTTATGTAGAGAATATCACTGGCAATCAGGAAGTCTCCAAACAGATTGCTCATATCTATGACAAAATGGCTTGCAGTCATAAAAAATACATGTCGACTGTATTGTATCATGAAACCACACCTACCCATAATGGCTACCACACACACACAAACACACACACACACACACACCACTAAAAGCCTTTTTTTCTCAAACTAATTCGCATCCATACCAAACACACAGCACATCTCGTCCATGAAAGAGGATCCTCCCGTCTGGCGTGAGGCTGCCAGGTGCATTACAAAGCCTCATCCATTAATGATGACAATGTCTTCCAGTTACACAGGTAAACATCCTCTCATATTTGTCACCTGCTCTTACCTCTAGGAAGTCATTCCATGCCACTTATACCTGTAAAGTAGTTCCTAATTTTCTGCTACAAGCTTTACTTAAAAACCACAACATACATATAGTCTGATTGTGGCCCAGCCGCTCCTAAGCCTGACCTTTGGCCCTCCATGACACAAACCAAAGGTAGAGTGATCAGAGAACATTCTGAGATGAGAAAGGGGCAAAAATGTGTCATTCTGTAATTCTCTGGGGCAGCGACATATTAACATGTCTAGTACCATTCAGAAGTGGGGATAAAACAAATCAACTTAAAAGAGGTGTGTGCGGCATTGAACATGCTCAGATAAACACATACACTCAAACAATGAACTCAACACTTAAACAAGGACATTCAATCATGAAAGAGTACATGTAACATATCATTTATCAAAATATAGTTTGACATGTTGGGACCAAATCCCTCTAGACTTCCATCTTGGAGATTGGTTTCAGGTTTTATAGACCACCGCATTTTTCTAGGGTTCCAGTCAGACCTATCTATATTAACCTCTAACCTACATTCACCTTTGACCTGGAACAAGTCCCCTGAGACCTGGAGAGCATCTAAGGTCATGACATCAACCATCTTGTTGATTCTGCAATTGAATGAGCGCATCACAAAAATTGAATTGGATGTACCCACAAGTGGGGTTCAATTTGAACTCCAGAACATTCCACAAGGTACTTGATGATGCGATGCCATGTTTACTGTAGTGCAGTAACTTTTGTTATTGTTGTAGTGCAATCTAAATACCATATACTCCATACAAACACAAAAGTAATTACGCCATCCTACATTCGCTCATACACACCAGCTTATCTCGCTCTTGTGACAGGTTTAGGTTTTTGTGCGTCTCCTCCAGTGTTACATAATCTGCAGAGTGAATAAAATCCTGTTGCTGAAAAACAGATTTTAGTGAATAGACTCCAGTGTGTTTGAGATTAGATGGGAAAGCCAGAGTGAAATTGAGCTGCTCACATGATCACACAACACTTCCACAATCAAGGCTCTGTAACCAGAACACAACTTAAAATACAACCTTTATTTGGTGTTTTCTGTTCTGTATGGTGTTGTTGAAATATGATATGGGGTTTGTCCCATTTCTTTTTGGCATCATCATACATGTGTGTTACAGAACACAACAACCAATAGAAAATACTCACTTTTATTTGTCAATAATATCGTGCTATGCTTTTAAAAATACATTACATTTAGTCATTTAGCAGACGCTCTTATCCAGAGCGACTTACAGTAAGTACAGGGAAATTCCCCCCGAGGCAAGTAGGGTGAAGTGCCTTGCCCAAGGACACAACATAATTTGGCATGGCCGGGAATCGAACTGGCAACCTTCTGATTACTAGCCCGATTCCCTCACCGCTCAGCCACCTGACTCCCAAAATACTACACAGAACTTCTGACACCTGATAAAGAGACACTAAAACTGGAAAGTCATGACATTCCGTTTCATTCTCTGTGCTTTTTGCCTCCTCCTCACACTAACAGTTTCCATACTGCCCTTGTGTCTTGTATGGGACAGGGCCAGAGACAGGTGGCCAATGGGGGAGACAGGAGAGCAGTCGAGCATAAGAAATCGGGTTATCAGATACTCCCATCCACACCACCGCTGCAATTAGACCTGAGAATCTACCGTCATCTGACAGCATTGGTGCTGCCGACCCGGTCACGTCTACTGAACACACAAACATCTCCCCACTATTGTGTTTTGCCAGACCTAATAATTTGTGTGTGTGTCACATAAATACTTCCATTGCGTGTATTGCATAAAACGATAGAAGAAATGGTTTAGGGTCTTTCTTACAATGCCTTTTTGTGTAATTATGAACATAAAAGGGAGCATGCGATACATGAAAATTGAGCTAATTATATATAATAGTAGATTTTATAAAATAAAATTATTGATGTCTTATATAAATGCATGCCCATTGCTACTGGGTGGCTATCGAAGTAATCTTATTTTGTATCCAAAAAGATTATGCCTAATGTCCATAGAACACATCAGAACAAGAACTCTCGTCCAATGCCAGTTGGCAATTCCGATTTCTATGGACTAGAATGCAGCGGCAGCGCAGACCAAGGGAGTGACGCATTGCAGGTACAAACACACCAATCAGAGACAGCTATTTCACCCAACTACGTCTTGTGCCGCGCAAGACCTATCGCACACTAGCAGAAATTATATATCCGCAGTTATCTAGTTCTCCTGCTACGTGCAGTTTTTAATTTAAATACGAAATTAACTCTCATTTGTAGGAAATAAAGTAACTTTTTATTAATTTAGTATGCCATAACATGTACCATTTATTCAAAATATGTAATTTTTGTCTATTATTTTAATTGAGGAAAAAGGAAGTTGGCGGAGGGATAACACACGGAGGAGGAGTTATAGTGCAGCCGTTAAAGGCGCGTCAAGTACTTCGTCGGTGCATTCAGCCAGTTGCCATTTGGGGTTATAGTTCTGTCACAGTGTGTTTTGCGGAGTGTCGATCGTAATCCCGTTGCTACATTTTCATCGAAATGGTGAGTGATTCATTTGCACCTGTTATTAGAGATATCATCTTTTTGCAACGAGACAGTTTATACTAGGGAACTGTAAACTTGACTAAGCCAGTAAGATGACATGGTACTTTAGCCATGCTGAAATGAGCTCCCCTGGCACTACGCGGGCGCGGACTCCTAGCAACACAAACCGTAAAGATTGTGTACGCTACTCGCTTAGCGAGTTTTGCAAATCAGACCACACCTTGTAATGCTAGCGAGCTTTAAGCAGTTGGGAACGGTCATGTGCTGGGGACTGTTGCTCGCAATCTAGAAGATCTAGCTAGCTAGGTATATTCACCGTTGTCTCTTAAATTGCATGGTAGTGTCTGCCGTGATGCCATACAGCCACGCTGTATTACTATCGAGACGATAGAAACTTTCCAATCTAGTCTCGGTCGAGGTATTATTGCTAGCTTTGATATTTGTTGGATATTTGCCACTAAAGTATAAACGCAGACGCCAGAAGGTTAGCTAGCTACTGAACAATACCGCAGTACATTTTATTCGGAATACTACGGAAGTCAACTGGTAGGCTGCAGTACTCAACAGATTGAAGTTGCCGTTTTCGTTGCTATCTCATTGCCTAGTACAGTAGCTAGCTTGCATTCGTTTACCGCCATATTCAGGGTCAACTAACGCTCGCTAGCTCATCGTTATGACTTTGTAGCCGATGTGACATTCCTCAGTGATTTCAAATAAGATGGCTAAGTAAATGTTCTTGACAATCTTGCATATGACTGTAATGCTATACTTATGAGTCCCTGACGTTCATTGCGACCCAAACAATGACCAACTGTAGTAAGACAGCAGACCGCATAATTATCAATCTAAAGGCTCTAAAGATGTCTTGATGATAGCAAACCTACTGAAATGTCCGTTAAACAGCTGCCCAGTTTTGTCTGTGGATAATCCGATTTCTTGTAAAGAACTACCTGAAATGGTTTTGTAAAAGACTGAACAATATACTGTAAGTAGTTTAATCAACCCTAACCCCTTGTCTCCCTCTCCCCTAGGCTGATCAGTTGACAGAAGAGCAGATTGCCGGTAAGACATCGTTGCATTGAGCTCCTCAGCCTCCTACGCTGGCACGTGGCCGGCCTTATGGATCCCGCACCCCTCTCGCATTGGATTTATATTTTCGCCTTTTAAGGCTTCCATTGGGACAGCCTCTGGCCATAAAACTGGGACGAATGGCCAGGATGTTACCTGCCTGTTCTAACACTAAAGGACTCCCTCATGGAAACGCTTTGCATTTTTATGATTGCAATGATCGAATCATCTAGTGAGGAGTTCTATTGGTCTTTTGAATAACTTGGTTTCCTGACAGCCTGGCCTGATGCGACCTTTGCCCTGGGTGTGGCCTTGTCGTAAAATGTGTTTATTAGCAAAGTCTAATTGTAGTTCTGATATGATTTATTTGGCACTTAATCTAAAGATGGGTGCCAAATGACAGTTGGGCAGGTTGTAGTTTAATATTTGTGGTTCACTTCAAAAGTTAATGAGGGCATGGCATTTTCAATTTAATGTGATTGGGTTGCTGCCAACAGTTTCAATTTGGGTGTAGTTGGTATTCAGCTTTCAAATTGCTGACTGCTACCTAGACTGTTCTTTAGTGGCAGATTGTACGTTCCTTAGCATCCACTGTTTGCTGACAACAAGCAGCTCTAGGAGAGCGTTTGTTATGACCAACAGTCACATTTCCACTCCACCCTTGATGGCAATTTTTCCCCATGTGTTTTTCCCCCGTAAGTGTAGCGGTCACTTCCCACAGTTGTGGGTAAAGACACTTGTCACTATGGTCATTTGGGTTATGGGTTCTTGACTAGCAAAAGGGATTTCCTGACTTGGGCAGGGTATAATTTGCCAAGCAGCCCCCCTCTTTTAATGAAAGGAAGTTCCCTTGCACGGCTAATGACCCAGGCCCAACTGGAGGCCTTGTTGGGTCTCTCCTGATGTCTACAAGCTGCTGCATGCCACTACTCATTGCAGATGGGTCCATCATTTTACTCAAGGGCCCCTGGCCACCTACTCACACAGCAGCTTGTCATTCATTCTGCTGTCTGACTTTTCCTCTGTCCCATTTACTGTCCACAGATTCTATCCTTGTTTATACAAAAAACAGAGCACTTATTAAATGTGGACTGACTTGTCACTACAGATGGGTTTGTCACAGGAACATGGGTGATTTAACAGCATTAGGGTCATGAGTTTTGTAATGCATCGGGGGCGTTAGCTTGATGTGAATGCCACGTGGGCTTGGGACAGGAGCATTCTGATTTGATTGCAGGACCTTGTTATTCCATCCTCATGGCTCCTCTACAGTCTAGTTCTGTGGTGCTTATACTGGTGTTGATTAGACTCACGGGCATTGTGCGGTTTGGTCCTCAAAAGGTGTCAAGTGACTCATTCAAACCTCCCTAAAGTTGACTCTCCCGCATCTTCTCTGCAGAGTTCAAAGAGGCGTTCTCGCTCTTTGACAAGGACGGCGATGGAACCATCACCACCAAAGAGCTGGGCACCGTCATGCGCTCGCTGGGTCAGAACCCCACGGAGGCCGAGCTGCAGGACATGATCAACGAGGTGGACGCCGACGGTGAGCAGGGCTTCACGATGACACGATGTCGTTATTAGAAGATGGGTCATCTACAGGCTCTTCTAACCCGTGCCCCTCCCCCCTCCCTGCAGGTAACGGAACGATAGACTTCCCCGAGTTCCTGACCATGATGGCCAGGAAGATGAAGGACACGGACAGCGAGGAGGAGATCAGAGAAGCGTTCCGTGTCTTTGACAAGGTACCGCACCCCACCCCCCTCCCTTTCTGCTGGTCCCCTCTGAGGTGTGCTCATTTTGGCAGCTGGCCGCTCACTTAACGCCCACACGGGTCCTCTGCAGGATGGCAACGGTTACATCAGCGCTGCCGAGCTGCGTCACGTGATGACAAACCTCGGGGAGAAGCTGACAGATGAGGAGGTGGATGAGATGATCAGAGAAGCAGATATCGATGGAGACGGCCAGGTTAACTACGAAGGTTGGTAGAGGTTTCTAATGGGGATTTGCAAATCACGGTGGCCAGTTTTTTGAGATTGTGTGAGATCATACTGACCTCTGCTTGTTCTCTCTTCCCTTGCAGAGTTCGTACAAATGATGACGGCGAAGTGAAGGCCTTGTACAGATTTTTCTTATAAATAATTTGCCTTTTTTTTTTCTTGTAATTTATCTGTAAAATCTTAATAGCCCCCCCACCCTTCGTCTTTCTCCTGCTGTCCAAAGGAACTGCATGTAAACTGCATAGGCTCTTGAGTCCCCATGTCCCTTTTGCTGTCATCGTGTTTTTGGAGTGACGGGAGCTCGTACTACCAGATGCCCGTCGCGGCCCAGGGGCTGGAGAGCTTAGAACCCTCCCCGTCATGACGGCTCAGCCCCCTCGACGCGTGGCGACATTGGAGACCTGTCAGCTGGTGGTCACTCGACAACACCGTTGGCATGGAAAAGATGTGGAGAAGTTAACTCTGCATGGACTACGGACAAAGTATATATGGAAATCTCTTGGCATTGCACTACTGCAAAAAAAAAACGAAAACGAAAAAAAAAGAAATATTATGACACGGGTGTATCTTCTAGGTACTCGTACAACTTTTTGTATCTGCTGTTCTATACCAGAAAACAACTTTTGTTTTAATCTTACTATGCTTTTTAATGTTTTACTCACATTTCTTTTTTCCTTTTTTTTATGGCCTTCGGTCATGCCTCAAATAATCCATTCCAAGTTGTATATTTGTTTTCCAATAAAATTTACAATTTACCCAGATTTGGAAGATTTGTCTTGTTTTTCTCTGCTATGACGGCCCACTCAGTGTAATGGATCCCATTTTTTTAAATTGAGAATCTTCCTTTTGATAACATGCCATGCTCTGCTTGTAAACAAATCCTCATGAAAGATGTTTACCTAACTCAAGTGACCCTGTAAAATTCCCAAGCACTGAAGTTCATCAGCCAATGCCTCCTAGCTTTCAGCTTAACCCGGATCAAATCTATTACTGTCATTGAAATAAAAGCACTGAGTGGGATCAAAGGTTTCTATTTTGAAGTGCTCATGATAGGACTTGACATTAGATTCCCTCTCTTCTGTCCAGCCCCTGTGTCACCTGGTACATATCTGATCATATTGGCTCAGCACCAGAAAGTTTGCTGTCTTGGCGTAAGCCCCATTCAGTACAGGTGTCAGGTTATTGTACATCATTGACGTAAATGGTATTGTACCCACTTAGTTTCTCTTCATTTCTAAGTATTTGAGTTAGTTACAGTATCTTGCAGAGACACTTATTTTGATGAATGATGAAATAAAGCTAACTGTTGACCACCTTCATGCCTCATGTTCCTTTGTGTGCCAACCGCCTGACCTGCCGTCAAACTGGCAAGTCATTCAGGAACAGGGCCCAGTCAGCAGACTAGAAGAATGACTGTATTGTATTCCTGTCTCTGGTAGTTCTTTGTGTCAGTACTATCAGATGGCACATTTACATTGCACAGCGATGCAAGGCTAGAAAGTATGCCAGACAAAAGGATAGCAGTGAGTGGCATAAATTTACATTCAGATGTCAGTGAAACTATTCTGATAGAAGTCATTTACAACTCTGTTGTTTTATCTGATTTTAGATGATTCTCGGGCCCCCCATCAGTGTCAAAAACGGACAAAAGTAGACTGATGTCAGAAATTGTCATCATGACATAACTAAATCACTGTTTTCTCTGCAAGTATCTGCTTAAACAGAAGAGGGCACACAGGAGCACCTCTTTGACAGTGTAAACAACCTCAATTCCTTCCTCCAAAGATTGTAGTTCCCATGTAGCCTAGCAACATGGCAGAACCTTCAGGACTGCTCCCAGAGAGAGATCTCAGTGGGCTCTGGATGATGGTCTTTAGTTCCAGTTCACAGTGTGTGCGCTTAACAGCACCTATCTACATCACTCAGCTGCCTTCTGAGGGAAGAAGAACCCATAGAAGCAACTAATATGCCACTAGAGACAGGAACTTGAGGGAGGTGTGCTTTCTGTAGGCCCATTTCAGAGGATCACTCAGAAAATAGTGTAATGTATGGTATAGGGCAACTGGTTAGCATACATGGTTTTGTGTATGATTTTATGGGATGACACATTTATAAGTAGTGTATGATGCAACAAAAAACATCTTCTGATTTAGATGTTAGATAGTTGGAGGTTGGGGATAAAGGAAGAATATCACTGTAGAATTTGTGGTGGCGTGTTATGTAGTCAGCTGTGAGCTGCATGTCTCACAAATTATGACCAATAGATAGCCATGCCATAATTCAAAACACCATGACATCTTTCCATTGTGATATATGAATAGGGATTTTGACACAATTGTGAATTCTAAACATACACTGTATGTCATCATAAAGGAACCTACAACTGTTGGACTATAAAACATTGTGATTATCTCCTAACTGACCACCTAGGTTCAACCTGAATCTGACCAAAGGCTAAATATAGACCTACACACTGGATGCTTGCTGAAAAATTGATCAATTGTGAGGTTGCTAGTGGAAACAGTCACAGGCCAATAGAGTGTGTCTGTAACTGGAGCTCTGGGTCCAAACAGTAGACGTTCCAAACAGACGACTGCTAGAGTGTAGGAAAATGGCCCCAGGGAAAACTAAAGACATATCCAAAGGTAGCAAAATAACAAAAGAAGATGATAGATCTGACCAAAAGGTAAGTGACTGTTCAATTTGTGTCATCATCATACACAAACTTGACATTTCTCTGTACTCCTTCTCAATGTAAGTGTGGACAGACAAGACAGTATTGCCCACTGTTGTAGCCTTAATTTTGAAAAGCAAATATTGCTGCACCATCTCCATGGTCAACACGTCACACCCATGTCTTTTTATGTGTAGGGCAATGTCAAACCAGACCTGTGTGACCGAGGAGGCTGGTGGATGGGAACGCTTAAAGTAAGTAGATCAAAACAAAGCCTCACAATCTCAAAATGGTGCTTTCAAACACAAACACTTTCGAAATATCTTTTTATCGTCAAGCTGGATCCAGTTCCATAGTAATCGCTGATATTGCAGCCAATGGCTTGGGCCCACTTTCTTTTCCTTTTTTGACCCGTCTCCCCTCCAGGACACGCCCATCCCAGGTAGCTACCACATCCGGGACTTCCTTGAGGAGGCAAGTCTGAACCCGGTGGGGAAGACGTATGGCTTCAAGGCTCGGGGCAGGGAGATTCAGCTGCTGTATGTGCGTAAGGGAGACCTGCTGCTGCCTGGTGCCTACAGCTTCACAGACTCCATCCAGGAAGCGCTCCTTCGCAAGACCAGCTACTCCTTCAAGAACTGCCCTCGCCCCCTTAACTACACCCTGGGCATTAGGGACAAGGTGGGGTAAAACAGGGGCTGGCAGGATGCTCAGGGGTAGTGTTGAGGGAGGAGGTGAACGTGGAGGGGGAGAAGGGTAAAAGGAAGCGTGTATGGAATGCTCGACACATCCATAATGTATGAGTGTATTATTGTTTGAATGTCACATTAATTTTTCCAAAAATATCAGATACTTGAAACTATTTGTTTCTGAATGTTTTGCAATAAACCCAAATAAGGTTAGACAAAAACTTATGATATGTAAGAAAATGTTGCCAAGTAATATTTGGATTGTGCTACTTTATCCTGGGTCTTAATCTGAAATGCGTCTATTCTAGGAGATAGACCTTTCACCTTGTCACTACAATGTGATAGACAAGCCAGTGCCCAAGACACCTTGCAAGTAAGATTCAGTCCAACAATACATTTTGTACATTTACATGTCTGTCAGTACATTCCCAGTATCCATCGCACACAGTTAAATCATCTGTTGAATCACAGCAAGATGGCATCCTCTGAATCATAACTTCAGCTCTCTGAATCATCCTCTTCACCTGCTCAATTTTTGCTCTTTCTCTCCTCTCTTTCTCTCCTCTCTCTCATGATTGTCTTTCTTCTTTCCTTGCAGGCATGGAATATTCCGTTCAGCAGTTCAGCGTGTCAGCTTTCTTCCTGTGAGTATCTAGTCACCAGTACTTGTGACTAAAACGTCTTCCGCTGTGAACATGCTATGTATGTACAGTATCCAGGTTGGGTGGTTGACTACTATTTGATGAGCTAAGCTCCAGAAATAATGGGTTGTTACTATTGGTCTGTTGGGACCTCCATGATGATCTTTTTGATTTTATTTGGTTGACTGACTGACAACTCAGGTTTGGTTGCAGCATGCAGGAGCTGTGAGTTCGGAGTGCGTACTTGATGGACATTTGAGCCATGTAGGCAGCTGCCTAGTATTGACAGAGAAGGAAGGGAGTCAAGAAATCTGAAGGGTGTCATTACTACGACATTGGGAGCTGTTTTTAGTTTTTAGTGGTGGCATGACTAGTCTTAGACAAGTTTATTGTCAAAGGTTAAACAGCTAAACAAATCCTGTGGTGTTTCTATCATGTGGGAGCCATGTAACCCACTGTCTGCTTGAGGAAGAGGCAGGGTTAAAATATAACCAACAGTCAAAGGTCATAGTCTTGAGGGTTCACACTTTGAGAAGAGAATGAGCTGGTTGGCCTTATTTGAAACACTCACATTGAAATTGGAATTAAAGAATTTCAGTTTTTCTGAGAATTGCTAACTCCGAATATGAACTTCATTTCCCACACATTCTCTGAGAAATATCTTCAGGGCTTAGGGGGTTAAAAAAACAAATAGAGAAGGATTGTTTTTTTGTTTGTGTGAGTACTGATTTGACTTAATTTTACTGTCCTCGGGCCGTAACTTGTCCCAGATTTGTTGGTCTAATGTCTGGTGCACGTGCTGCAACTCACGAGAAAAACTATTATTCTTATTCCTTTATGACAAGTCTAATGGACTAAGACAATCGACTGTCTAAATAATCTCCATCGTTAGTTTGTCTGACGTGACCTCCTTGTCAAAGTTCCTGGTAGACCAGCCGGAGCATGTGGTGTTTCAATGAAAATAGCTAAGCACGGGGTGCTGCCGCTTGGCTCGCTGACACCCATAATTAATCAAAGGTCAAAGGTTCATGAGGCATTTGCGGCAGAGGCCAGTTTTCTGTGCCACAGCCCGGGAATGTGGCACTCTGTCAGCGTGGAGGCAAAGTAGGCCACCTTGCACACGGAGGGAGATATCTGCGACGCCATGCCATCTCACGGGGGAGGAGAGAGAGAGACAGAGAGAGAGAGAGAGAGAGAGAGAGGGAGGGAGAGAGGGAGGGAGGGAGGGAGGGAGAGAGAGAGAGAGGGAGGGAGGGAGGGAGGGAGGGAGAGAGGGAGGGAGAGAGAGAGAGAGAGAGAGAGAGAGAGAGGGAGGGAGAGAGAGAGAGAGAGAGAGAGAGAGAGAGAGAGAGAGAGAGAGAGAGAGAGAGAGGAGGGAGAGAGGGGGAGAGAGGGGGAGAGAGAGAGAGAGAGAGAGAGAGAGAGAGAGAGAGAGAGAGAGAGAGAGAGAGAGAGAGAGAGAGAGAGAGAGAGTGAGTGAGTGAGTGAGTGAGTGAGTGAGTGAGTGAGGGAGGGAGGAGGGAGAGAAAGAGACACAAACCGAGAAGGATATAGAGAACTTCCCTCCCCCGTGTCCACTTTAAAAGCTCCTGTGAAATACACCTGCATTAACACCTACCACTGGGATCAGCTCCCACCAGGCTGGGCCAGGAAGGCAAGCAGACAGACAGGAAGACAGACAGACAGACAGACAGACAGACAGACAGACAGACAGACAGACACACTACACAAGACAGATAGAAGTGGATAGAGAGGTGAGCTGGCATATATGGAGCAGGAAACCCACAGAGAGGCAGAGAAAGAAAGACAGACAGACACGCAAAGAGGATCAAGTGAACTTGCCACCAGGACCAACTGCCACGTAGTGCAATAATGCATGCTGCCATTTCAAAAGTTCACAGAGGAGAAGGAAAATCTTTTTTTTTTTTTGCCATTTTTTCTTTTTTTTCTTTCTGTAGTCAGGAAGTACAAGCGAAGTGAAGAGTTATTGGCACAAAGCTGTCTGATATTAAAAAAAGCACTTCATCACGAGGAAGGAGAGAGTGAAGGCGTGGGGGAGGAGGGAGAGGAGGAAGAGGGGAGGGACTGTTCTATTTCAGTCTTGCTGGTGAATATTATGTGTGTTAGTGGGTAGGGGAGATGAGTGGTAACCTATGGTGAATTATATCTAGTCTTATGGTGAATTATATCTAGTCTAAAGGAGTTACAGTAACAAGAGCCAGATGATTTACTACACCATGCCATGTACAGTATGTACAGTGTGACCAATGCAGTAAGTATATGGATCATTGTCTAGTTTTGTGCAGTTGCATTTGCCTGTATATTTATAACGAATAGCCTAGTCAGTCAAATCTTTGAATAATCAGTCTAACATCGTTTGGTATGTGCGCTCGTGTATATATGTGTGATTTGTCATTTCTATGTTTAGAGGGAGGGACCTGCTCCAGGACACTACAATCCAAAGTCCAGCCCCACCAACAGTATAACTTCCTGTTTTAGGTCCACCTTGCCCCGCCTACACAGTGTGCGCTCAGTGAGTGTGAATCATATCCAATCACAGTCTACCACACCATCCACGACAGTGGAGTTATTTTAGGCTGTAAAGCTCCAGCGCTGCTTGAGGCCTTTTATGTTACATTGAAAAAGGGTATACTTCTACATGGATGTATTTTTTTCATTGTGTGTGTGTGTGTGTTTCCGGCAGAGGACCCCCGGACCAGGGACCTACGAGCCCTCCTGGCTGATGGGCCATCGTCTAGGAACAGAGGCCAACATGGCCCGAGCCCACGGCCTCTTCTTCCGCAGTGTGTTCTAGCACCGCATCCCCCAGAAACACCCTGTCCTACTCTGACTACCTAATTCGCTCACCCTCACTGACTGACAGATTGCATGTGACACAGGGTGATGCTGTTTATTTTTCCTTTCAGTAAAAAAAAAAGCCTGTGTGCCTGAAAGAGAAGAGATTTTAGAGTTTGATTTCTTAGACATTCGCCTGCCTCATGGCAGTGACACACGCATCTTTTATCCTGCCAAGGGCACATGGCGAAAGGCATTCGATTTGCCCCATCTGATTTAGTGACACAAAGCAGGGAGGCATAATGATGTTATCTGCAACACAGAGTACTTAGGTTTATCCAAGGGCCTACTTTGGGTCCTACTCTCACACTCTCACTCCCTCCTTCCCTCCCTCCTCTCTCTGTTTATCTCGGCCTCTTGTCCATTCTCTCTCTAATTCCCCTTCACTGTTTCTCTATCTCTCTCCACCCCCCCTCTCCTCCCCCCCTTTCTCTCTCACCCACTCTCTCTCTTCTTTCTCTCTCTCTCTCTCTCTCTCTCTCTCTCTCTCTCTCTCTCTCTCTCTCTCTCTTTCTCTCTTTCATCTGTCTGCTGGCAGTCAGGCTGTTATGCCTCTCCACTATCTGGGCCCGGCTATCCACTCATGAGGGGGAATGTAGCTCAGTCATCCATCACATGCACATAGCTTAGAGTGGCATGCTGCACACTCAGATAACACATCTGACATTATGCACAAGGGGACTGTGGCAATAAAACGACTATTCTTATCACTGTACAATGCATACGCTCTCCGAGAAGCAAAACAAAGCCTGCAAATAGTGTCAGTCAGGTTACACATACACGGCCACAGACTTGATAGGATCGAAGTCAAGGATACAGAGAGGCTTGTAATGTTTGGCTGAGACACACATTGAGTGTGAATATGGGCAAACCATTTTGAACTATCTTTTGAGGTGATTTTTTGAGGCTGTTTTGAGGCACATGAATGGTTTCCTCCACATGAGTTCACAACCTCTGCCTCCTACGCTTTTACCACACACTCCCAAGCATTATCCCAGGCACATCTACGGTGGCCTCGGATTGAATCCCTCGGCACTTGGCCAGGCTGAAGACTGGTTCAAGTGCTTCAAGAGCACCGCTCTCATTCCAACATGTTATTCTACAGGAGACAAAGGATACACTGACATCATGAAAGATAGGGAGGGAGGAAGGGAGAGAGAGGGAGACAGACAGACCCAGGACCTAGAGGGTGGGCTTCTTGAGCTGTGTGCTATCTAAATGCACCAACACATGGCAGGGGTCATTACCAGTCCCTTGTAATCTGTCCCCATCTACCCACACACACACATCTAGCCACACACACACATCTACCCCCCCCCCCACACACACACATATATCAACATACACACATTGCTAAGGCCCCCTGAACTGTGTTGATCTCTGACATATGCCTCATATCGACGGCTTAACACCCTCCATCTCCCAGACCAGCCATGAACCAAAGCCTGATCCCTTTCCCTTTCTCACACGAACAGACACACACGTATACACAAATGCATGCAAACTCTGCACAAACATACAGACACACACACACATACATACACACACACACACACACACCCACACACACACAGTAGCTCTCATCAGTGAGGGAAGGATTACATCAGTGTAACTAGATGATCTCTCTCCCCAAAAGAATGAATAATGACTGTGAAAGCAGGCAAAGCATAAGCAGCCTGCAAGCTGCAAGCAAGACATCCACTGACACGCACATTCATTAAAATGATGAAAATCTTTTTTTTTTTTCAATTGAAATACAGGCTTTTGCAAAAAAGCTCAAAGCTTAACGAGTATATGTGTGTGTCTGTATGTGTGTAAATGTTGTGTGAATGTTTTGTGTGTGTGTGTATGTGGGCGGGGGGGGGGTGTCATTTGACACTTCTGCTGTTGGACAGGCCCAGCAGTAGACACAACCCAAACATGAACCCTTTGTTTCTGCAAACGCTTAATGGATTCAGCTGAAAGTCACAAAGCCACAACCAGTGACAATGCTGCTCTTTGGTAGCTTTCCCCAGTCGGACACCCTCGGCCCTAACCCTGCAGGACAGATAGGTTGGCCCAACTCAACCGGAGATCAAATTAGTGAGTAATTCAGGGACACATGTTGTGAAAGAGTTCCACAATTATCCAAACCTTGAGCTGTTTTCAGATCAGGCATGTACAAACACAACCTAATTTGTCACCAACTCAAGGTTGACAAACATACAACACCACACACAAGGCAACCATTGTCTCATTCACAGAGCATTTGAAACAAAATGGACGTCAAGTCAAAGACAATGCTAATCCTAACCACAACAGTGCTACAGGGTTACATTTTGTGAAATTCCAGCAGACTCAAAAGTGCCCTGTGGACAGAAACATAGTTGGAGGCGTTGTCATGGCCTTCGCACACTGCCCCCCTCAGCAGGAACCACTTGTCCTCTCTCTGCCTCCTACACCCTGGCGATGAGTAGTGGCTAGCGGAATCCAGCAGGGCAGCGTGACACCAAACCGGGTGACCGGGTGTCCTTTTACCCAGCCATTGACAGGCACGATGGCGCGACATAACGTCTCTATTAAATGACATATAAAAGTTTAATGCAGTTGAATGGGCCTCTGTTAGTGAACACGGGGTCATTGTTTTTCCCTGTGATGGGGCTGGCATGATGTCGAGGCTGTGGGACGCGGACCAAGGGCTGTTCTCCAGTGCGATCAGGTGAGGTGGATTGATGAGACGTGACATGAGGGCACTGTGGCTGTTGATTGATCTAACGTCATCGGGCCTTGTTATCTCGTCAGTGTTAAGCTCATACCCCCAGCGCTGTGGAGGGGGGAGACCAGCGCTGTGGAGGGGGGAGACCAGCGCTGTGGAGGGGGGAGACCAGCGCTGTGGAGGGGGGAGACCAGCGCTGTGGAGGGGGAGACGGAGTGAGACGTGGAGCGTTTCGGCGGAGCGTGTCAGTCTGGAGAGAGCTCTTAAAATATACTTTGTTCTCATACAGACTTTTTTTTTTAATATTGGTCCTCGGGACCCCCTGCCCTGCATGTTTTTTGAGATGTTTCCCTCTTCCAACACACCTCGTTCAAATGAATTGGCCGTTCAGCAGAAGCCTGATAACAACATATTCATTTGAATCAGGTGTGCTGGAAGAGGGAAACATCTGAACCGTGCAGGGCAGGGGGTCGCGAGGACCAAGATTAAGAAAGGCTGTATGAGCAGGGTTATGAATTAGCTCCATGGTCCAGACTTATCACCTGGTTTGTATTTTCGGATCACCAAAGGTGACCAATAGTTCCCCCCTGGCAGCTGTCCCATTGGCGAACAAGGCCCTTTCCTGCTGTTACCCCCTTGTGGTCGGCTACCAGTAAATGCCTTCCTTGTCCTAAATGCCAGCCCACATTCTGTAGTTGGCCATTAGCCCTGGCATGTCCTGCCCTCTGCCACTCTCCTATTTACCTGCAAAGGATCCCAGTCCAACACCCAACTAATCAGTCACACCGTTTTATCGAGGGGTGCGGGCTTATCGTGGATGTAACTGGGCCTGGAAACACGATATCTAACCCCAACACACTCCCAAGCACAGCACCACTGCACTCCCCGGAGTTGAGGTGAAGCTGGCGGCATAGCGACCTGGGGGTAACCAGAGAGCAGCTCCAGGGTCGAGTGGCATCACAATGACGCAGAGCTGACCCACTGTGGACCCACGCAGCCGCCGTGACCCGCCTGCTCAGGGGAGTCGACTCACCTTTGGGAGCCCTTTCGAGGGAGAGATGGCGCACCGTCGTGTCTGTAATACACACACACACACTTTGTGTTGTATTCATTTAGCTGATTTTCATCCCAAGCGTACCACACACACACACGTCTAGTCCAAGTGTGTACCTCAGACTGAGAAGCACCGTGGACTGAGAGCGACAGTAAGATTAAGGTCCCGTTTTGTTGCTGAGCTGTGTTATGACCTCTTGTTCTAGAGGCTTCTGTGAAATGCAATAAGAAATTGAATGATTTGAACCTGAAACCTCTCGATCGGCAGTCAAATGCTCAACCAGTGAGTAAAACCTTTGTTTGTAAAATCTTTATCAGTTTGTACATATCATAGAAGCCTCTACAACTGGAAGCGCAGCATAACACATCTCAACAACCAAACAGGACCTTTATCTTACTGTTCTCAGTCTGAGGTACACACTTGGACTGGACGTGTGTGTGTGGCTAATTATTCAGAGCAGGCCCGGGCGATGAATGAAGCTGGCCTGAGCCCTTCATCAGCTGATGTCATCTTGAGAGGCTTTGCTACAGGCGAAGCCATTCATTAATCAGCTTCCTTTTACCAGTCCTGTCACGACCTTACCCCAGCACCACTGTTATAGATCGCTCCTCGTCGGCCGGGAACACGCCGTTCGTCTGCCACACAGACACACACACACTGCAGCTAATGAGAAAGAGAATAGAGGGAGAGAGATAGAGAGCAAGGAGGCTCAGGAGAGAGTGGAGGTAAAGATAGATGTCGGAGGGGAATGGTGGCAGGGATAAATGATGTCAGCATTAGTCAATGTGTGGATTGGCTCCTTGGGTTGTGGTGTGGAGCATGGGTCTATACTGAGAAGAGAGGGAGGAGTTTGAACGTTCAAGTTCACCTGGGTGTGTGTGAAGGGGTTAATAAACAGGGTTTGCAGAGAGTGAGTTGGGGTAGGGTTCTTCCCATAACGAAAATCAATTCACACCAGAGAACCATTGATTACAGTAGGCAGACCACACAGGGTGACAGCTGACATCAAACAGACTCTGTCAAGACCATAAAGGAGCACAACATTACATTACATTTAATCATTTAGCAGACGCTCTTATCCAGAGCGACTTACAGTAAGTACAGGGACATTCGCCCCGAGGCAAGTAGGGTGAAGTGCCTTGCCCAAGGACACAACGTCAGTTGGCATGACCGGGAATCGAACTGGCAACCTTCGGATTACCAGCCCAATTCCCTCACCGCTCAGCCACCTGACTCCCCCAACAGGGGTATTATCTGCCTGTGTGTGTCTGGGACTTTGTGTGTGTGTCCGTGTGTGTGTTTCTCGGCAGACTAGATATTTCTCCGCTTCCCCAGTTACTCAAACAAGGCAAGGCTGCTAGGCAACCAAGCCACATCACATCACATCAGGCAGGCGAGGAGGAGAGAGCGAGAGAAAAGGAGAGAGAGAGAAATAGAGGGAGAGAGAGACACAATGAGAGAAGTGAGTCGGTTGGGGGGCAGAAACAGCCCTGGCAGTATTACATAAGCTCACGGCTCCAGTCCCACTCCTCATATTAACATGGTTAGGCACTCGGAAGTGATGTCCATTAGCCACAAATCACAAGACAGATGAAGACACACGTGAAGCTGGAGTTTGTGTTTCAAAATATTGTTTATGGGAATAATTATGGGCGAATTAGTCAAAAAACACAGAAAAAAACACACAAACACACGCGATGAATCACTTACAATACAATCCGACCAGTGATTTTCAACACCACAGACGGAGTCATTTCAACCACATACACACAGTACATATAGGTCTCAGTGACGTGGAATGAGTCAATGGTTGGACGTGATTTGAAATGGAACGATATAATAACAGGATTCCTGAGAGAACAGGTGCAAAGTCCGGACATCAGTGAGTATGTGTGCGTTGTGCATGTGGTGTGTGTGTGTGTGTCGTGTGTACGTGTATTAGATCTCATGGTGTGGTGTGTGTGTGTGTGTGTGTGGGGGGGGGGGCGGGGCGGGGAGTGTGTGTATGAGCATGTGCAAGAGAGAGACGGAGATCAAAGAGAGAGAAACAGAGAAAGAAAGAGTTGGTATGGTACATGCTTGTGTGATTAAAATGAATCAGTGTTTGTGTGTGTGTGTGTGTGTGTGCGTGTGTTAATGTAGGTATGCATGTGCAAATGAATATGCTAATGTGAGACATGCACCCCATCCACATCGCAGCTCCAGATTGCCTCCAGCCCCCCCCCCCCCTCCACCCCACCCCCATCCAGAAATACCCATCTCCATTCACCCACCCGCTTCCACCCCCCACCTCCATGCCCATCCACCCACCCATCCCCTATCCTCCGCCGGCTGGGCCCTCCTCCTCCTCCCCCTCCCCCCTGCTCAGAGCTCGCGGGGGATGATGGAGAAGGGCCGTATGGGGCAGGAGGCCTCCAGCTCCAGAGCGGTGAGGAAGCAGTCGGGGGCCTGGCTGTTCCCCTGGGTCTGCAGGGCCTCCCCCAGGCCGCTCCACGCCTCGTGGGCCATGCTCTGGGCCTGCACGGCGTCTCGCAGAACCTTCTCCCCCAGGCCCGCCCGCCCCGTCTGCACCAGCAGCTGACCCTGAGGGGAAGGGCAGGGTGTCAGTCTGGAGCACAGAATGTCAGGCAACTGGCCCAGTTTAGGAAGGGTTCGTGGGCGGTTGGGGGGGTTGTCTCGAGAGTAAATAAGACAGGAAAGGAGTTCTGATGTTCTCTTTATTGTTCTCTTCACCACTCAACCATATGTTGTTGGTTACAAAGGACGCTTTGACCAGAACAATTGGAGAGAAGATGATAAAGGCTAGAGAGAGCTTTGGCTTTGTGTTGTGGAAAAAGACCCTAGTGAACCCTGCCTTGGACAAACATTACGTGTCGGGAAGGCCCCACATGCACACATGCAGACACTACAAATAAAAACATGCGCACACACACACACACACACACACACACAGGGACTGCCACGTCCAGCGTCTTACAGAGATGAGATGTTGCTAGTTAAAGCTCTTATTGGTCCAAACAGTTCATTTGCACTGGCGTGTTTGGTGATTAGAGCCAAGGGCACTCCCAGAGAGGAGGGTGTGTGCATGCCATGAAGAGCTTACCCGTGTGTGTGTCAGTGTGTGTCTGTGTGTGTATTTGTCTCAGTGTTTGTTTGTGTGTGTGTATTTGTCTATGTTTGTGTATTTGTCTGTGTGTGTATCTGTGTATATGCGTGTCTATGTGTGAGCGGGAGTCGGGGCGGAGTCCGAGCGAGAGAGGAAAGTGTGTGCATGAGTGGATGGAACTGTGTGTGCAGCTTTAACAGTGTGTGAGGGGGCAGTGGTCAGCGCAGCGTGACATGTCTGTTTGGAGCTTCTCTCAGTGTGTGTCTCCAGAGTCAAGCAGGATAGAGGATCACGCAAATGACCAACGGCATGAAGCCCAGAGATGTCACACACATGGCCTCCAGAGCGCGAGCTTGCCTGAGGTCAGACAGACGAGTCTTGTTATGCAGGCTCTGCTCACAAGCTTCAGATTAATTGGGCTGAAATTCACCGAGCTGTCTGGAGCTCTGACGCAGCCTCCAATGAGGATGCACCCTCTGTCTCTCAGTCCCCCCTCTCTCTCTCTCTCTGCTCATCTCTCTCTCTCTAGGCCCTTCCTCTACTCTACCCCCTCCATCCTTCCTCTCTTCTTCTATGGACAAGAAACGGAGAGATCTAAGGTGGAGCGCAGACAAACGAAGACACGCGTTACAAGTGTGTGCGAACTGCTCCGGTATTGCCGAGGCTCGAACATCCTCTCTGATGTATTCTCTGTCATCCCTGTGGCTTCCTGTCGGCAGCGGCTTACACAGCGAGAGTGATGGGATAGCTTCTCTGGAGACACTCTGCTGGGTTACATTCTTCAACCCCGACTGGCCTAAATACGCGCCACCACGGATGGACCACCTTCACTCACACACGCACACACACACACACACGCATGCACGCACAAACACACACACAAACACACATACTTCTTCCCTCCAGACTGCTGTTCCTCTGTACCAATCACGCTGCTGGTAACCACGGAAAACTCCTCTGGTCGGGTCAGTAGTTCAATCAAATAAACTCCCGGACTTCAGACTACAGACGTAAACACAAGAGAACCAACACTAACTCTTGTTTCTCTTCTTATTTCTGAGGAAGAAAAGGGCAGGGAGAGGCAGAGACAGACACAGAATGCCGGACAGGGACATAGGGAAATATAGACAGACCAGCACACACACGCATACACACACACACATGCAGCAGAAGGCAGACAGTCAGGTAGAGTGCCCATTTGGTAGTGTGTCTGACCCGGCCCTAACCCCGTGTCCGGCCCCTGCCAAGGGTAGCTGTGTCCGGGCTGTGACCCCAGAGGTCGAGAGGCTGACCCCAACCTGAGCCTTCTAATCCCATCAACACGGGGGTGTTATCCCAGCACTGAACATGGGAGGAGCTACCCTGACGAACCTGATTGTCATCCCTCCATACCCGTGTAACTGGTTTTATATTGGCCAAACAACCAAAACGATGTCCCTTGACCCTTGATCAACTGGAAGAGAGGCAAACTGGACAGTGTGGTAACCATATATGCTGGAATCTTGCCGTTTTTTGACCCGGTGTTTACTTAGAGCAAGAATGATTTAACCCTCCTGTTGTGTTCGTTTCTTGTTCACTACTTTTGTGTTCCCGGTCAAAAGTGACCGCCCCATTGTAGCTGACTATAACTCCATAATAATACATATATTATTAACTAATGTTGTGTTACATCTTTTTAGCAGCTTAAGTTCTTGCAAACATTACAAGTTTTAGACTTCTGTTTGCCATTTATGGCCTGTAGGCCTCATTGACACAAGCCTATGCAACTCGTTTTTGAGTGAAAGAAGCCTAATATATGGATTATTTTGAATATGTTTGCTTGGATGTTGGTCCGGTGTATCTCCTTCCAGTTGTCTTTGTAAACACGTCTACCCTCCAAGTTAGTCATGTTTATGACTATGGTTTCAATGGACTCTGTCAGGAACAGTTTGAAGCAGGATTTTATGTCATTAACCCAGGAGATGGCATATCTGGTTGGCCCTGGGGTCATCCTGGTGACATTTTCAGTAGACAGTCGACCTCTCCACTCAAGTGGTGATGAAGAACAAACCACAAACTCCCATTGGACAGGAATGTCACAACAACCTCAGCAGGGCCCTCTTCCTCATCACTAGATTGTTCAACATCGGTTGTCTCTTCGTCTGGATCATAGTCTGTGTGTGTATGTATGTGTGTGCATATGTGTACTCAAACACCATGCATGTTGGGTCTGGGAGGGTAAGAGTATCCATCTGTTGTATGGGTGTGTGCCTGAACAAAATGTTATTAAAAAAATTTAGTCTTACCCACTCATTTGAATGACCGGTCATTTTTGACCGGGAACACCACAGGTGTACAAAAGTTAAATAAAACACCCACATTTTTATGAAATTCTGTATTTTTTGGGGGGGCTATTTAGATACCCTGTGTGGACAAAGTCATGGAACCTTATGGCAATCTGAATAAATTAACTACAATTTTTCAGGGAGAAAACTTGTAAATCGGTCACTTTTGACCGGAACACAACAGGAGGGTTAAGGAAAGTGAAATGAAAATGATATGTAATAAGATAAAATGAATGAAATCAATTACAAGGCAAACATGTTTCAAAATGAAGGTATTAAATCTTACCCAGTTTACTGTGATTATTGTAAATGGGAGAGAGAAACTGCTGGAAGAAGAGAGCGAGGAGAAGTAGCAGCTTGAGAGGAGAAGCTAGAGAACAAAGCTCTACATTCCCTCTTCTACCCAACCATCATCTTGTAAGAACAACCAATCAGACCTCAACACTTACTTATCAACATGACTACCAATACAACAGGAAGTCACACGAGGAGGTGTCCAGAAATTCAAGATTAGCATATGAGAGGTGGGAGCAGGCTGTCTCCCAGCCTACACCAGCCCCTCACCTTGGTTCTGCCCCTGCTCTAAGCTCTGGTTCTGGTTCAACCCCTATCCTGGGCGCAGTCCCTGGTTCTAACCTAGCTGTGGCCCTGCTCCTGACATTCTCTCAGCTCAGCACCGCCCAAGATAGAAGAGACTTTACGACAGTCAATAACAAATACACTAATCCAATCAGTCGCCACCACACCCACCATTTAGATATGGCGAGAAGGAGGAGGGAGGTGAAGATGGAAGTTGAGTGTGAGAGGGGAAAAGATGGAGAGAGAGAAGGTAGAGGAAAGAGATGAAGAAGAAGAATTGCAAGGAGAGTGGGAGAGAGAAAGAGACTAGAGAGAAGAAAAGATGAGCACATATGGGCGTTGCTTTCTATCTCCCCCTGTCTTTTTTTCTCTCTCTCTCTCTCTCTCTCTCTCTCTCTCTCTCTCTCTCTCTCTCTCTCTCTCTCTCTCTCTCTCTCTCTCTCTCTCTCTCTCTCTCTCTCTCTCTCTCTCTCTCTCTCTCTCTCTCTCTCTCTCTCTCTCTCTCTCTCTCTCTCTCTCTCTCTCTCTCTCTCTTTCTGTCTTTCCGGTTATCAGAGGGCTTGCTCAATAGAATATATTTCCCTGGTTGCTAGGCAATCTCATAAAGCGCGGAGAAGAAGCGAAGTGTTATAAATAATGTATTTGCATTATCTAATCAGCTGGCAGCCACCCCCATCCAGGGAGAGAGACAGAGAGACAGAGAGAGAGGGAGAGAGAGAAGGACAGAAAGAAAAAGAGAGAAAGAGAAATAGAGAGGTAAAGAGATGGGGGAGACATTTGATCATTTGAACTGCGATAAATTCTATAAGTCTTTATGTGTGTGTATGAATGTTCAGTATGAGTGAACATGCATGCATTTGAGAGACACCGATGAAGACGTTCTGTATCAGTGTATATGTGTGAGTGGAGCCTCCCAAGTGTGTGTGTTGGTGTGCATGTTTGTGTGTGTGTGTGTGTCTGACTCACAGCAGCCTGTATGGAGCACAGAGCAGAGGTGATGGAATGTGGAGGATGTTGAGAGTGGTTAGAATCATTTAACACTACAGCCAAGAGGGAGAATAGGCTAGGCAGGGCCAGGCAAGGCCACAGCTCTCTCTACATACACACATGTGCACACACACAGATACAGGCACACACACACACACACACACACACACACACACACACAAACTCCACTGGCTTCCCAGCCATCATCCACCCTCCCCTTCCTGGCCAAAAATACCCCAACCAGCTGGTCACGGCTATGACTCACTGCTCACACTACAGCCTCTCATATCACACACACACACACACACACCACACACACACACACACACAAACAGCGTGCCACACTGTGCACACATACAGAAAGTGATTAAGAGAGAGGGAGTACAAAACTCTTTTGTGCGTCAAAAAAGTGATCTCAGACTGCCTCCTCCCAGGCTCCTGGGCTGGGATAGACTGGGCTGGCCTTAGCTGGGCTGGGCTTAGCTGGGCAGGGTGAGACTGGGCTGAGGTTTAGACTGGGCTTGGTTTGCTTGGGCTGGGCTGGTTTAGACTGGGCTGGCTATTTACATTTAATCATTTAGCAGACGCTCTTATCCAGAGCGACTTACAGTAAGTACAGGGACATTCCCCCGAGGCAAGTAGGGTGAAGTGCCTTGCCCAAGGACACAACGTCAGTTGGCATGACCGGGAATCGAACTGGCAACCTTCGGATTACTAGTCCGACTCCCTCACCGCTCAGCCACCTGACTCCCTATGATATGGCTATGATAAACTGGGCTAGGCTGAGCTTACCTGGGCTGGGCTTGCCTGGAATAGGTTAGCCTGGGCTAGGCTGGGCTGGGCTGGGATGAACTGGATTGGACAATAGAAGCATTGTTGCTAGGGTTAGGCAGCCCGGGCTTAGAGAAGCGAGGGGCAGCTGGGAGGGAGCTCACTAACACACTCAGGGATCTGAATGCCTCTGCCCTCGTCAGAGATAACAGGGCCGAGGAACACATGGACATCAGGATGGGACACACTCCAAATGACACGCTGTTCCACTTACACAGCAGGACAGACACACACCCTGGCACGCACTCATAGGAGTCTTCCACAGGCACGTATATGCACACACACACACACATGCACACACGCACGCACATCTGTCCTATGACTGGCCCGTAGAAAACAGTGCCAGCTGGCCGTGTTTCAAATCCTCACCCCCAGGGATTGATACTCCCACTGGCCAAATATGGAAGAGACACACTCCCCCATGGGGAGTGTGTGCGCACACACACAGTACGTACACACAAAGACGCACACACACACACACTCGATGCCTTATGTGGTAACACTGCGGCCAGAAGCATTTACCGGTGCACGAGAGATCTATGGTCACTATGGCGACGGGAGTCTGTGTGCGGAAAAGTGGGAGTCTTGGATTTGAGGAATATCCCTCCGTGGTCTCTCTTCGCCATGACAACAGAGAGAGGTCAGAGGGGAAAGCTGCTGTGGTTAATCTGGAGGATCAGCAGGAGGATGAGAAGAGAGGAAGAGAGAGGGCAATCTAGGGAGCGGAGGAGTCGAAGAAAGAGAGATTTCAACAGAAGATGAGAGGGTGTGTGTGTGAGAGAGAGACAGAGAGATAGAGAGCGAGAGACAGAGAGATAGAGAGATAGAGACAAAGAGAAAGACAGACAGAAAGAGAGACAGAGAAACAGAGAGAGAGCGAGAGAGAGAGATCAGTCCAGATGAGAGGAGTGAGAGAGAGTGGGAGAGCCAGATCTGAAGAGAGCAGAGAAGTGTGAATTTGTCAGTTTGTCTTAATCTGAGGCACTTTAAGGACAATACCCATTTTAGACCATTCTTTATTAGCAACAGACAGGCAGGTGTCATAGTCTAGGTGCATGTGTGTGTGTGTGTGTTAGTGTGTGTGTACGCATTTACCTCCACCAAGCCTGTGTCTTTTACAGAGTCTCTGCGTGACCATGCATTATGTATGTGTTGATGGCGTGTGTGTTAGTGTGTTTGTGTGTGAGTGCCTCTCACCAGGTGCACCAGGATGCTGATTCCGGTGGGGTGGATGGCCAGGGCCTCGTCGTACAGCCCCTTGGCCTCGTCCAGGTTCCCCCGAAGGTGGGCCAGTCGGCCCCGCAGCAGCAGCACGCTGGGGGAGGCCGGGAACAGGGAGCCTGCCTCCGCCATGCAGCACTGGGCCTCCTTCCCACGCCCCTCCGCCAGGAACAACTCCCCTACCATGAGAGAGAGAGAGAGAGAGAGAGAGAGAGAGAGAGAGAGAGAGAGAGAGAGAGTAGGGGGTAGAGAGAGAGAGTAGGGGGATGGTGATAGCGAGGGAGAGGAGAGAGGGTGGAGGGAGAGGTGGGGTGGTGAAAGGATGGGAGAGAAGAGAATCATTGGCGCACAGCCTGTTTGACGTGATTCGTTTAGTGGTATTTAAGGAAGAGACACAGCAGGGCCAGAAAAAAAAGGCATTCCTATGCCTGCTAATGCTGTGTTGTTCACATCATTATCTTGAGCGTAACACATTGTAAAGGGAGAACACACACACACAAACACAGAGACAGAGGGCCAGCCAGAATGCAGTGCCTGGGAAGTAATGAGCCTGTTGCCTAAATAAGGGCATTGCAAGCTGGCTGCTTCAGCCTCTGCTGGGGGCCCAAGACAAACCCCAGGCCAACACACACGAGCACACCTCACGGGCCAATCACAGGCCAGTCTCAGGATTGCCTACTGCACCCTCCCTCTGGTCAGCGATGACCAATGGTGACCGGAGTCAGTGAGAGCGCCGTCGCTTGGGAGGACTGGACTGGACAGCGATTGACGCACCGACTATGAGAAACTGGTCAAATGGTCACAAGCCTGCATACAGCTCTTGTTAGAGTGCGTGCGTGCATGTAAAACACACACAGGAGATTCCGTAATTGTTCTATGAACCGACTGACACAAATGATAATTTGAGGAGACAACAGATCCAGTTACATAAACTGGTTTTTCTTGTTCTTCAGCTAGAGCTTTCATAGAATTGCAGAATAACTGGAATTCACGGGTGCCTGTGAATGTGTGTCCTCTCTGTGGTTATACATCAGTTTCATGGTTGTGGCTCTGCGTGTGTGTGGGTGGGCGTGCGTGCGTGTGTGTGTGTGTCTGCTTGTGTGTGTGTTCTGCTATTTGGGTGATGAGGATGTGAGATTGGAGGCAGGAAGTGACCCGCGACAGAAGGAATGCAGGAAAAGAAAGGAGAGGAGGAGAGGAGGAGAAGAGGAGACACACCCCTAGGTCACACAGTCCAGTCCCTCTGAACCCTGGCTGTCTTTGGCCTGGGTTAAGGAGCACCATCTCCACAGTGTACAAGCCCAGGGCAGAGCAGTGAGCTCTTCTGTGGTGAAGGTTTACTTTTTTCAGGCTTGATTCCGAATATTCTCATCAGGGAACTGTTTAGGGGTCACGGGTTCATTGGCAAAAAATAACCTCCTATTAAAGTCTGGCCTCGGGGACACGACCCCATGTCAAACACTGGTAAGTGATTGCTGCTCGGTGCAGTATGTTAACCCACTCCCCGGTCCCATCCACTTGTGTTTTGGGTGCACATTTTCTTGTTCCCTCCTCTTCACCTGCCTGCAGCCAGATGCGCTCCAGGGTGGTCCAGATGTAGGCAGGGCCGTGGCGCTGGGCGGAGCTGATGGCCGACACCTCCGACATGGCCTGCTCCAGCGCTGGGCGGAGCTGATGGCCGACACCTCCGACATGGCCTGCTCCAACCGAGAGGCTGCTACAGAATGGCTGCTCTGAGAACCTAAGCAAGAGAGTGTGGTTAGACAGAGAGCTCACACACACACACACACATACACACCTATACAAATCTCTAGAACACACATTGGCAGTAATGTATTGTAAAAGGCCTGGTGTAAGACTTCACACAAAACAAATACAAACCAGTACAATCTCTGTTTTTAAGATACAATATATCAATGACACACCTCTATTTATCTACAACATTGGTCTAGTTAGCGTGCTGTGGTGCGTAGAGTGTACACTAGCTAGTGCAGCGGGCAGCGTAGAAGGTTACCAGTGTTTGCCTCTAGGAAGTCAGGCAGGTAGAGGTGAACGAGGCTGGTCTTGCGTACGGTCGGTGGTGCCGGCTCCGCTGGTGGTACACTACTGTTGTCATCCCCCTCGCTGTAACAGTACACCACAGCTAATCAATAAACCACATACTAGTAGACATCCCCCACTGACCACACACACAAACACGCACATACACAAAATCAATTTCTGTAATGGTTACAGTAATGGACTTGGGCAGGCAGAGAAGACAGACACACACACACAAACGAACATGCTTGACAGACAAAAAGACCTTGTGTAACGATTTGATATGCTTGCACATAAACACACACGCACGCACACACACACACACACACACACCTCTATGTCAACTTATTACAGACACACACACCTGACACGGTTCACGTCGTATCGTTGTTGCCATAGCTGCAGCATGTCTTCACAGGTCTGAAGGGCAACACTCGGCCCAAACAGAGCCTCCTCCAGCTTCACCTTAGTAAACAGCAGACTGGAGCAACCACACACAGACACGTACGCACACACACACACACGTACACACAAACACACAAACATACACACCTCATTTTAAAATATAATATAATACACTGGATATACAACAATGTCAGCCCCCCAGCAACTAAAACCCATCCTACATAGATGTGATCATGATCAGTGTGTATCATGCCTGGCATCCTGTCCTGTCTATGGTCAGGCCTCGCTGGTGTGGGCACCAAGGATGACAATGTGTGATGTACTGTAGGAGGATCGGTGGGACAGCAGCTCTGCTCAACAAAGGGACCACGGTGCTAGAGTTGTGTGTGTGTGCGCGCCAGAGGGGCTTCTCAGAAGAGGCACTCTGTCAGGGGCATCACTCATCCATGAGCACTGAGAGAGAGAGAGAGAGAGAGAGAGAGAGAGAGAGAGAGAGAGAGAGAGAGAGAGAGAGAGAGAGAGAGAGAGAGAGAGAGAGAGAGAGAGAGAGAGAGAGAGAGAGAAGAGAGAGAGAGAGAGAGAGAGAGAGCGAGAGAGAGAGAGGAGAGAGAGAGAGAGAGAAGAGAGAGAGAGAGAGAGAGGAGAGAGAGACCCCCTAAATCTGACGCCTGTCCGCCTGTCCGATCCTCAGTGTAAGGCTCCTCCAATTATTCTGCAATCTCCTGTCAGAGAGAGAGAGAGAGGAAGCGAGGGAGAGACGGAGGGAGGGAGAGATGGATCAATAGCGCAGCGAGATGGCCGCGCCGGGGGACAAACTCCTGGTGAAATGTGGCTCGTTACCGGCTCAGGGGTGGGGGCCTGCGGGGGGAGGAAGAAGGAATGAAGAAAAGAAAGAAAAAGACAGAAAGAGAGAGAGGGGGGGAGTGTGGTTGGGGGGGTTTCCTGCTGGATCGTCTGACAGGAGGATGACAACCGCTGCTGAGGGATTGGGCGTTAAGGACACGCCTGTCGGGTGTGTTTGTGTGTGTTTTTGCGTCTGCTAGCTAGCGGGTGCTGTTTAGAGGTGTTGTGTGTGTGAAACTGGGTGTGAAACCGTGTGTTGAGGTGTTGTTCTGTTGGTTATTTGCGGGCATCCTGTACAGTATGAGAGGAGAGGAGTGATGCTGCTCGAAGGAAGTTGCGCTCTGGAGTTCTCTGTTTTCAACGTGAATTCCAGTTTTATGTCAACTTACACTGACATTCAGTTGCAGATACAGTGCGACTGACGTAACGTGCTTAAGCCAACGCCCCCCCCCCCCTATATCTTTCCATCTCACCATCTTATCCCTTTCTCTGCACATCTCTAATTTTTTTCCTGATATCTCGGATGTCACCCGATATTTTGGGATGTCTCTGTTTCTTTCGCTCTCACTCTCTCTCCCCGGCACCTCTCTCTCCACTGTCGGTCTCCGTCATGCGAGGTGAGTGTTGCTGTTGAGGCAGCAGGTGAGCAGGCTGCTGAGGTAACCCTCTCTCCTGCCAGCAGCTCTGAGCCCTGCTCTAAACTCCATATATAAATAGAACATAATGCTCACTTGAAAAAGTGGCCCATCTATTACTCATGGCTCACTCCCACAGAGAAGTGTACTCACTCCACGCACACACACACGCGCGCGTGCGCACGCACACACGCAAAAACACGCTTATACATGCACACGCACGCACGCTCACTTGCTCGTTCTGCAACATCCCGTCAGATGAATGCAGAATCAAAGGCTGGGATTAATCACTCTCTTTAGTACAAACTGCAGCACCATGCTCACACTTTGTCTCTCTCTCCCTTCTTCTCTCAACCCCTCCATCTTTCCCTCCCTCCCTCAAACCCTCCCTTTCTCTCTATAACCCTCCATCCCTCGCTTTCAAACTCTCCCTCTCTCAAACCCTCCCTCCCTCTCTCTCAAATCCTCTCTTCCCGTGTCTTCCCCTATCCTCCCTTCCCCCTCTCCTCTCCTCTCTTCTTCTCTCCTCTCAGCTGCCTCTATAGAATCCCTTTTCACGTTGACATGCATGCCTGTTTACTGCCTGATTACAATTTAAAAAAAAAGAGAGAGACGGAGAGATGGATAAAGAGGGGGAGAGAACGGGAGGGAAGGGGAGAGCGAGAGAACTGAGGGAATGAACAAGTATTTCTTGCGCTTCAACACGTTGACAGTCTGCAACGGCTGTGGCGCAGAGATCCCATTGCTAACAAGAATCACAAGCACACAGGCACACACACACATACACACTCCCAAGCGCACGGAGAAAGAGATGAGAGAGAGAGAGAGGGAGAGAGAGAGAGAGAGAGAGAGAGAGAGAGAGAGAGAGAGAGAGAGAGAGAGAGAGAGAGAGAGAGAGAGAGCGCACACACAAACAGAATGCCGTCTGGGGATACCTAGAATCCAACGCTGCCCTATTCAATCTCCTGACATAAACACGATCCAAACACGCTCCAAACACGCTCACACAGACAAACGTGAGCACACTTCCCTGATCAGGACGTGCTATGTGCTATACTCTCCCTCTCTCAATAACAACGGCCTAAAACAACAACTGATGTTGATTCTCTACCCATATGACCTCATGGTTACCGGGGTGATGGGGATTCCTAGCGCAGAGGTGGGCTGTGATTGGCTGAGCACGTCAAATAGCTCTTAAATGGGTCAAAGCAGTCAAGTGTCTCAATGGAGCCGCGAGTTGTGTTTTTGTGTTTTGTGTGTGCATGTCTGTGGTCTGGGAGTGAGAGAGAGAGAGATAGAAACAGAGAGAGTAAGAGACAGAGAGAGTCAGAGACAGAGAGGCAGAGAGAGAAAGCGATATGACCATTTCCAACGCTACCAAAGATGTAAATAATCCTCGATGAAATGCAAAAGGAACATTTGCTTTTCTCCAACTCCACATCTCATCACTTCCTCCATCCCATCCCTCCCTTCCTCCTTTCTCGACCGGGTCCTCTGAGTTCCAAGCTGTTTTCTCTGGCTGCTTGTGCTCCTTCCTCTCCCCGCTTGGAGACCGGGGAGTCCAACAGTGACCCCAAATGGCCAGGCAGTGAAATGTGTATCTGGGTGCTCGTCAAATGATTGGGAAGTAATCGGGTAAAGTGGCAGCGAAACAAACACTTGTATTTATAATAACGGTGCTGGTAACCAACAGTGACAGATAGCGATGCACATTGAATGATTCTGAATAGCAAGGCAACCAAAACATCCGTATGGATGCATTTGCGTGAGTGTGTGTGTGTGTGTGTGTGTGTGTATGAGTACAGTATGTGTCTGTTTGTCTGTACATCATCATTGGGTCGAGCAGCACACTGTCGGAGCTCACACACAACGTGTGAGGGTGGAAGCACCGCAATGCAGACACCCGGTTTGGCACGTCTAAATAAGGAGTGTGTGTGTGTGTGCGTGCATGTGTGTGTGTGTGACCCTTTGCTGCTGTGCAGAGACATCCTATCCCCACCGAGAGGTCTGGGTCTGGAGTTGAGTCTTACAGCACCTGGCTAGGTGACACACACCCCGGAGCTAGTCTTACACAGTCACACACACACACACACAAGTGTGGAAGGAGAGAGGCTGTCACAGAAGCATGCCCACTCGCCACTGATTGACTGGGACTTGCGCCAGGGCACCTGGCACAGCATCGACCACACTGACAGAAGGAACCAGATGAATTGTGGTCGTTCTCTCTCGCAGTATATCTGAAGTAGGTCAGGAAAGACATAAGAGGGAACTGTGTGTAGGACGGAAGTGAGGCGAGGAGCGTGTATGTGTGTCCTACTTGAAGTTGTCGGGGTGTGCTGGCTGAGGGCCAGGGTGAGGGTGTCCAGGGCGTGCTGGAGGTGCTTCTGGGCACTGAGGAGGAGGGCCAACAGGTGGAGGGAGTGCAGGTCGTCGCCACGCAGAGACAGCGCCGCCTGCAGAGGTTCATGGCTGCCGCTAGCCTGCACCCACACACACATGCAGGCACACACACACACACACACACACACACAGTGACGGCCAGGATAGAAACTCCAATACGACACAGTGACCACAACAGAAAATGGAGGACATAATGTAGGGCAGTGCGGAGTGAGGAGTGTGTGTGTGTGTGTTGCTGACCTGTCGAACGAGAGCCAGCTGGAGGGACAGGTAGAGAGCTACCTGAGGATCCTGGGGGTCCAGAGCATGAGCTCTGTGGTGGAGAGGAGAGACAGTGACTGATAATGCTGAAGAACACAACACACACACACAACTGAAGGTTTACTCGCATCATTTATGCAGCCACAAACACACAAGGTCATGGTAGACATGAGCTGCTGTAGAGAGGGAGGGGGGCACCCTACTTATGGAGAGCTTGTAGTGCTCGTTTGTTGAACTCATCCCGGTCAGCTTTCAGGGTGGCTGAAGAGAGAGGGCCATTATAGAGAGAGAGAGAGACATTATAGACAGACAGAGAGAAGGCAGAGAGAGAGAGGGAAAGACAGAAATAGAGAGGGGGATTAAGGTTTAGACAGAATCATAATCCATCCCCAGTGTAATAACATCCTTTAGGTAAAGCCTAGACAACTCACATACAGTTAGCAACTCTTACCGGTGTCTCATATCATATTCATAGGCGGGTGTCAGTCCAACTTTGCCAGGCTGAAGATAATATATAAGGGTGGGTGGTGGTGGTGGATTCCTACCAAGGGTTCTCAAAAATGTGGGGTACAACTATGGGGGGGGGGGGTGGTCAAATGATGCAGGGTGGCCGGAGGAGATAAAAGGATAAGTATATGACCATAGGAAGAGGATCAGATTATTATATGGGGGGGTCTGGGGGGGGGGGTCTGTCTACTTGTAAAGAGTGGCAGCTTGGAGTGGGACGCCTCGGGGGGGTATTTGAGTGTGTGTGGGGGGGGGGGCGGGGTCTCCTCACCGGTCAGAAGCCTGCAGGCTGCAGCACAGCCCAGGGCCAGTAGGCTCTGGGGAGAACTCTGCTGCCTCTTCCCCATCGACACCACACTCTGGGACAAGGCCTCCGCCTCCTCCAGCTGACACACACACACACACACATGCACACATGCAGGCATGTACACACATACACAGACGTGCACACACACACAGGCATGTACACACACATGCACACACACACACACCCACATTAAAAAAGGGGTTATCATTCCAGACTTGGATCTGATTGACTGTAATTGTGTAACCGTCTGTTGAGCACCACAACAGTGAGACAGTGTATGAGGCAATGTGTTGATCGATGACACTGTCTGAAGGCTGAATCAATGCTATCGAATGGTGTGACAACGCTGGTGTGGGTTAGAGTGGGGCCAGATGAAGTAGATTTCAGTTGAGGGCGGCCCAGTGCTAGTTGAAGGACAGAACACACAAACTTTCTAATAAACACAAACTCAGCGGGCTGCCGCAGTGTGTGTCGGAGCTGAGCAGAAGGTAATAGTGTGTCGCTCTGTGTGGTATGTGGGGAGGGGGGGGCGGGAGGGGGGCTTGGGGGGGGGGGGGGTCATCAGCAGAAACAGCAGGACAGCTGCTTCCAAAAAAAAAAAAAACGCCAAACCTGTATAGCCTGCACATCCTTCACTTTCTCTGACATCTCTTCCCCTCTTCTCTCCCTCTCCCTCCCTCTCCTTCTCTCTCTCTCCCTCCGTCCCTGTACGAGTTCAGACCTGAGCACCATGGGAAGCCCCTGCAGAGTTGATAATGCAGACCCTGACCCCTGGATCTGACAGGGATTAGGATCTCTGTCCTGTGAACATCAACTACATACCCTCCATGCTGCCTCCCATACGCCAGCTGTGGATTGGTGGAGCCCAGAGGCTCAGAGGCCTCCCAATCTCTCCATTCACAGCACAATCCTGCGGATCCCAGAAGTCACGGTATGGGTGGCTCAGTTTCTCCTCTTTCCCTCAATCGCCACTCTCTCTCTCTCTCTCTCTCTCTCTCTCTCTCTCTCTCTCTCTCTCTCTCTCTCTCTCTCTCTCATCTCTCTCTCTCTCTCTCTCTCTCTCTCTTCTCTCTCTCTCTCTCTCTCTCTCTCTCTCTCATCTCTCTCTCTCTCTCTCTCTCTCTCTCTCTCTCTCTCTGGGGTCGGATAATGGTGGCTCCAGCTTTATGTAATGCTGTGCTCTATGGCCATAGTGTCCTATTGTGATTACGGCTGTAAGCTCCTTACTGTCTCCAGCAGGCTATGATCTCTCCCGCTGCTGACAGATGTGCCTGGGCCATCGCTGTGCCCTCTAATCTGACTCTCAACCCCCCTACTTGCCCTGCCAGGATCATCAACCCGCCACGAGCAGTGAGTGTGTGTGTGTGTGTCAGAGTGTGTGTGTGTGGCGGGCGTCTAAATACTGCGAAAATGTATTGGAGTGCACTGTAGAATTGTATAGAAGCAATACAGTTGCCTTTCCGAACATTCTCATTTGTTTGCTATGAACATGTTTCAATGTGAATTGTGTTCATAATGTGTGTGTGTGTCCTCTTCACCCAGTGCAGCTGACCAATGCAGACTTGGCTGCCAACAGGGGCAGCGAGGGGTCCTCGGGTCTCATCCTGGCACACTCTTTGAGCACAGACACAGCACCAACACCCTGGAATGCACACACACACACACACACGAAAAGTCAGTGACACACAGAAAAAGAACAGCCACGCACACCCTGACACATTGCTTACTGCTTAAGCGCAGCACACCTGATAGATCACACAGGCGTACAGAGGACATGAACAGTAAACACACACACGCACGCACGTCCACTGTTACTGTTTCGTATGCCGAGCTGATCTACAGTGGGGAGACACGGCGCTGAAGATGGTTCATATAGGTCAATCATAGATGCAGCGCTCCGTTTTAACACACACGCACGCACACACGCACACACACATGCACACACACGGCCCTAAATAGAAGCGGATCTGACGACAGCGAGGCGGCCCCCCTCTCCTTCTAGGGAGCAGCTATTTCTAGAACCCTCCATTGATCTGCAGTGTCACCCCATCCGCAAGAGACATCCATTTTCTGTCACACGCACGGCCACGCACACACAGTCGCACACGGGCAGACACACACACACACACACACGGCAACACACACTTCTCCGAGGCATCTGGCCCTGCGTCTGCCTACTATTCTGGCTCCTTCGGAGGATTCCAGATCTTTCTGTGTCAGACTACTCATACACTCCAGCAATCAGGTGGCAGCTCTGGTTCAGTCAGCTCATGAATATCCAGTAGAGTGCTTCCTCATATCCGTACTATGTGTGGCATATATCGGTAGTAGCACGGCCACAGAAAAATTGTTTTAAGGCCCTTTTAGGTACTTATGCCTGTTTTACATTGATTGGATTGACACTCACTCAGTGGTCGACGTCCTACGCCAGCCATTGTTCTCCAAATAAAGACCAAATCAGGTCTGTATCAGGCAGGTTGAACTGGCTAGATAGACAGTTGTATTTATGCTTATTTATACCGGGAAGGGTTGTGTGTGTGTGTGTCTGCATGATTGTGCATGTGTGTAGGTGTGTGTCTGCGGGTGTGTGTGTGTGTGCATGCGCGTGTGTGGTAGAATGAAATGTAGAGTTATGCGGATGATCTCACCTTCCCAGACGCCATGAGCGACAGGCCCAACTGGTGCCAGAGGTGAACTCATTAAAGGAAAACTTCATGGCCCGCTCCAAACACTGGAGAACACACACACACACACAGCCGGGGTGAAACCACAAGACTGTTGTGGGCTCGGAGGTTAAAGTTCAAGGGTTAGAGGTTGATTTGACTGGCTATAACCAGTAGCCAGTGAGGATGTTAATGGGCAGGACACCTCCATCACTGAGTAGACAACAAGGCCAGAGGAACGACTACATTTGATTTCTTTTAAGGGAGAGAGTGAGAGTAGAAGCAAGAAGGTTGGGAGAGATAATTACGTCCGACAGAAAAGGAGAGAAGGAATCGCAGAGAGAGAGAGAGAGAGAGAGAGAGAGAGGAGAGAGAGAGAGAGAGAGAGAGAGAGAGAGAGAGAGAGAGAGAGAGAGAGGCACGTAATCTAACTCAGAGGGCCCTGCAGGGGTGTTTATTAAAAATTTGGCAAAGGCAAAGCTGTCCCCTAACTCCCTTTCTGCCATTCCGAGTTGGCGCTAGCCCGTCCTCACCTCAGACAGCATGGCATACTGCCCCCTCCTGGCCATGCCGATGCTCAGCAGGTCGTACACCGAGGTGGCATCCTGCAGACTGGCCTCCCTCGCCTCCTTTTGGTCGGGCGCCCGGCTGATGACGGCGTCTCCGCTGGCCTGTGGGGGAGATGGAGAGCAGGGGCTCTCAGGAGGGAGCTTGTACGGACAGGAGGGAGGAAGTCAGAGAGCCTGGGGAGGGAAGGAAGGCACACCTGAAGCCCTACTATAAACATTCTCGGAATGATGTCTATACTTGTTTTCCCTTGCTAGATTATCTGTGAGTCAAGTGCTGCAGTTGTGCGGTTAAAGACCTGGGCTCAGCCAGGGCTTGTTACCCATTACTTCTCAGCGTGAAAAAATGGTTGAAATGCGTGAGTCTCACGGTGAATGAGTAAGACTAAAGACCCCTGCCCAGGGCAAGCATGAACATGCATTATGACTGTATCTAGGAGCCCTCATAGTGAGATGTCATCTCGGTCAGTGGATTAGCTGGAAGAGCGCATGAGTGCAAGAAATGAGGCATGTGAGTTTCTCAAGAAAGACAGAGGAAGAGACAGAAAGAGAGATATTGCAAAATAGAAAGAGGGATAAAGAGAGAGAGGTAAAAGACACCCAGGCAGCCAGACAGACAGCCAGTCAGCCAGCCAGCCAGTCATCCAGAAAGACAGACAGTAAGACAGCCAGACAGCCAGTCATCCAGAAAGACAGTCAGCCATCCAGTCAGCCAGCCAGTCATCCAGAAAGACAGTCAGCCAACCAGTCGCCAGCCAGAAAAACAGACAGTCAGACTGCCAGCCATTCATCCAGATAGAAAATCAGCCAAAAGGTCAGACAGACAGTCAGACAGACTGTTGGGGCGGCTGTGGCTCAGGGGGTGAGAGAGGGTCGTCTGTTAATCGCAAGGTTGGCGGTTCGATCCCGATTCCTCCCAGGCCATGTGCTGAAGTATCCTTGAGCAAGACTCTGAACCCCAAGTTGCTCCCGATGGGCAGGCTGGCACCTTGCATGGTAGCTCGCTGCCGTCGGTGTGTGAGTATGAATGGGTGAATGAGAGGCAAACATTGTAAAGTGCTTTGAGTGCTGCTAAGGTAGAAAAGCGCTATATAAATGCAGTCCATTTACCATTTACAGTCATTCAGAAGACAGACAGACAGCCGGCAGACAGACAAGTCTCACCATGGATTCAGAGATGAGCAGCAGGAGCACGGCCTCCTCCACCACGTCCTGGGGGCAGAAGCAGCTGCGGGGAAACAGGAAGTGACACAAACACGTAAGAGCCCCATCCTGTGGGAGATCACGGTGCAGTGTCCCTGTTTCAGCCTCACCTGTAATACCAGCCTGACCACTCTGGGGTATCACAGCACTCTCCTCAAGTGTCCTGTGCGCACCGCACACACACACACAAACAGACACACACAAGTATACACGCACGCACAAAACACACACAGTGAGCCCTGCTTGGCCACACATACACACACCCAGTAGGTTTCACCTTACCTCCACCCTCTCTCCTCAACTATTTACAAGCTTTATCTTGGTACCTCGGCTTCATTCTGGGCACCTCCACCTTTACTGCTGTTCACTCTCACCTTCATCCCTCCTTCTCTCTGTCTCTGGTTCTTGGTTCCTTTAGCAGGCTTCCTGTGCCTGTATGGTATTGGCTAACTACAATACAATTACAGACACCTTCTGGGTCCTGTTTTAACGTGCGCAGGACAAGACAGGGCAAACTTCAAACAACAGCTGTGCATTACCGCTAGCTGTTTTCCTGTCTTAGTTCCGCTGGAATGTTTTACCCTGACTCAACATGTACGATGATAAAAATGCATTGGAGGGCAGAGAGAGAGAGAGAGAGAGAGAGAGAGAGAGAGAGAGAGAGAGAGAGAGAGAGAGAGAGAGAGAGAGAGAGAGAGAGAGAGAGAGAGAGAGAGAGAGAAGAGAGAGAGCGAGAGAGAACTAAACGTACCCTTCAATGCTGTAGCGCTGCGGGGGTTTGGAGGAGGGGTAGATGGCATCTTTGGGGGTGGCGGAGCCCTCTCTGTGGAGCCAAGCGGAGGGTGGGGGGCCGGAGGGGGCCCAGTAGCTGTCCTCACTGACCGAGCTGAGCAACACCTCAGCTAGCTTCCTCGTTGCACCCTGACACACATTCCACATGTACTAGGTCTGACCACGTGCAATGTGAGTAACGTAGTATTTGTACTTCCACATAATATATACATTGTGTGTGTGTGTGTGTGTGTGAGGGGGGGGGGTGAGCACCTTTCTGAATTGTTGGGAGCCCCGAGACTCGACCACCCTGAGGACCCTGCGGAGCTGATGGGCACCCTGAGCCAGGTGACTAAAATACACACACACACACACACACACACACACACACATACAAGCACATTGCAGTATGAAGTCGGAGTTGAACACAAAGAATAGGATACAGAAACTGACTGTGGTGTGAACAAGGCTAGTATGTAGGTATAGAAAACATAGAAAGGTAGATAACAGATGTGGCAGATATCAGATAGGGTTGACACGCATTCCCAAGTGTTGCTCTGTGGTGTTTAGACTGCTCTCCCTCTGTTGCCGAGGCTACAGTTTACAGTAGAATAAGTAACTACTGCAATACATGATCTACAATCACTGCAGCACTGGACACACTGACTAGTCTTATGAAGAGCCACAGTGACACCTGCTGACACAAACTAAACTGCCACAGAAATACCCCATTTTAGCCTCGGCAATATCCATACATTAGTACCTATCATAGCTCAAAAGTGACATCCATAGCTATAACTATCCTATATATCGGTTACTACGACTAGAACATCAGCTCAAGACTGACCCTCTGTGCAGCAGACACAGGTAGGCACTCTGGAGTGCTGCCTGTTGGAAGAAGCCCAGGTCCATGTCCAACGGTGGAGGAGCCAGGCTGGCCTGGCCATCTTGGAGCCGGGAGTGACACAGCCTGCCAACCCACGCCAAGAGAAGGTGGAGCAGTAAATACATGCTGCTACTGCTGCCTTCATTATCACTTATAACAACCAATTCTACGGGACAACGGTGTTGAGGTAAGACAGCTACAAATGTACACCCACACACACACAACACACACACACTTTGTCGAGCTCCTGCAGGTAAAGGAGGCCGGCATCACAGCCTTCAGGTAGCAGGACAGACACTCCTCCTCCCTCTCCGACAGACGGACACGAGAAGCACCGGAGGAAGACTGGTGATCCAGAGACAGACCTGAGAAAGAGAGAGAGAGAGAGCAGGAGAGAGAGAGCAGGAGAGAGAGAGGCAGGAGAGAGAGAGCAGGAGAGAG
Organism: Osmerus eperlanus; assembly: GCF_963692335.1. Taxonomy (NCBI): domain Eukaryota; kingdom Metazoa; phylum Chordata; class Actinopteri; order Osmeriformes; family Osmeridae; genus Osmerus; species Osmerus eperlanus. The sequence continues at coordinate 15,750,484 of NC_085023.1, forward strand.
AGAGAGAGCAGGAGGAGAGAGAGAGCAGGAGAGAGAGAGAGCAGGAGAGAGAGAGAGAGAGAGAGAGAGAGAGAGAGAGAGAGAGAGAGAGAGAGAGAGAGAGAGAGAGAGAGAGAGAGAGAGAGAGAGAGAGAGAGAGAGAGAGAGAGAGAGAGAGAGAGAGACAGACACCGCTGTCACTGAAATGCAAAAAGCCTGTGGGAGAGCATTAGCTGCCTTAGTGTAGATACCATTTCCTGTGTATGGGAGTGTAAGCCAGGCAGGACCATGGACACATGTCTATGGAGGGGTAGTAGGTTACTGGTATAAATAAATAGAGAACTGAGACCTCCTAGACAGCAGGAAGTGCGGACAGGACAGGAACAGGGCCAGACGCCAGCCACAATCAAATAAACCCCAGTCGCCAATGGACAAGACATCATCAACCAAATATTCCTATCTCGTATCTCTCTCAAAACAATCTGCACTGAACTAAACACACAAAACCTGAGGGTGCAAAACTATACAATGTCATAACAGTCCACATTCTCTAATTTCAGCAAATCTGTATAATTCCCACAGTGTGGCAATACACTTTCCTAAACTAAATTCCTCACCGGATTGAGTTAAGCTCAATTCTTCTTTCACTTGGCAAATCCCTATTTGCAAGTGTTTAGTGTTTTACAATGGTCTAACGTGTATTGCTTGGTACAAATTATTAAAATTTGAAATGATTCTATCAATTTCGAATTGGATAGTAAGCAATGGGAGTGTCTTCTGCTGAAGGAATGATGACATATGTAAACAAATACATCATCCCCGGACCAGACAAGCTGAGGATGACATCCTGCCATCAACCAGGAAGTGGCGAGTCTAATGATGATGATGAGGATTGATACTCAATTATGGCATGGATGGTTGCTGCTGTGGACAATGCCTTGTTACACTCACTGAACCTAGTGTACTGTGGTGAGAGGAACCATGTGTGTTCCTCTCAGGTCACATGACAGACAAAGTCAAGTGATTATGTTCGAAGAGGAACTTTTTTAATGTCATTATTGTGCTCCCTCAGAGCAGATGTGTGTGTGTTAGTGTCTGTCTGTGTGATTGGAAAAATCTCACTTTACTAAAACATGCCAACAAGTCAGAAGAGTGACAACCATCACCCTTGAAAAAGCATCTGAATGGAAAACTACCTAAAACAACCAACATTATTCCATTGCATCTATATATAGAGGAGTCTTCTGAAACACTGCAGTTCAAGGTCATTCTGAACCAGCTCCAATTTTAGTATGTCACCACCAAAAACCTGAACTCATTTTCCCTCAATTATAAGTGAAATAGAAATACACTATCAACCACTGCTCAATGGATTGGAACCAGCTTCATTCCCACATAGATGAGGTATGAAGATACTGATCTCCCAATCAAGTTCTTCCAGAGGTTTCCCAGCCAGGCACATTGCAGTCCATTTCCCTGATTGCATTTCTACAGCCAAGACAGGGTCACTGCTGGACCCATACAAGGACATGGTCCTATTAAGCTTATAATAACTTCTACCATGGGGATTAGTAACTACATTATTAAGAACATTTATGCAGGGGTCTGTTCAAACATGGTGGTAACATGCCAGAAGGCTTGGGCTCCTGTTTGTCTAGTGGTTCATTTGTGTGTGTGTTTGTGTGTTTGTGTGTGTTTATGTGAGAAAGAGAGAGAGAGAGAGAGAGAGAGAGAGAGAGAGAGAGAGAGAGAGAGAGAGAGAGAGAGAGAGAGAGAGAGAGAGAGAGAGAGAGAGAGAGAGAAAGAAAGAGGCAATGAGAGATGCCTGTTTTTGTAAAGTCAACCATCACCTTAACCTTGACCAGAATAGGAAAAAAAACACTATGTGGCTTGGAATGACCCCACCGCCCCTCCCTTCAGGATACCAAGAATCAGTTACTTTCTCCCTCCAAGTCCCTCACTGAGATACATTCTGTAGTCCTCAGTTATAAATGTCTGACCCTGTCTATTCATCCAGCTATGGGACACAATGTTCCTTTAGGGAATCTGTTTTTGCTTAAACAAATGGTCACATGACACCATAACCACACACATTGAATATGATTTGCCTTAAAAACCCATTTGGGAGCGCTTGATGCGGCACCTTTGATGACGTAAGCCTCAGCGAGCAGGCGCAGGTGGTACACAGGCTGCTCATCCCGTGTCAGCTCGTCGATGTCCACCCTGGCACACATTCCCTGGGCGTCACGGTAACGGCCCTGCACGTAGTGGACTTTGGCCATGAGAAGCAGAGCCTCGTTCAGATACCTGGGCTGTGGACACACATACACCCCCCCCACACACACACACACACACACACAAACACACACACACACATGACAGACGCGAGATAGTGAGGCTTTGAGAAAGATGAGGGAAGATGTTTGAAGTGTTTGCGTAGAGGGAGGAAAAGGCGGGGGAGAGGTTTAGACACTGACCCCTAGTCGACCCTTGCTCAAGACTGAGTTGAGGTGGCCCTTGGCCCGGCACAGTTTGGGCTGCGACTTGTCCATCAGGGCCGTGGAGCTCCGTAATAGGCTCATATTATCCAGTAAGCACTCCTCCAGCAGGGTCTCAGCCAATACCAGGGACCCATAGTCATCTGAAGGAAGGCAAACAGAGTTAGGACGCTGTAGACATACAAAGAGTAAAACTAATAGAGGGGGGGTCAGTACATGGGTTGATGACGGGAAAAGAGCACATAGAGAGAGAGAGAGCTTAGGGTCAGAGGTCAGCTGAGTACAGTGCCAGTAAAGTCTCTCATAGCATCATTCCCCACCAGTCTGAAAGCAGAGAGAAAACCAAGGAGAGCAGGCAAAGTTTCAAGTCGTGGGATGGTAATAAAAATCACTTATGTACACATTCTCTATTAAGGGTCTTCCTGTTTGCTTCAGTACTCATTCCTTCCCTGTCTGTGGTGGCGTGATTCGGACACCAGGCCTGAGACAGACTGTGACAAGTGTTTATCGTCTTGTTTATGTCCTAACGTATCTGACACTCCGTCATGTTTATTGGAATTTCTCCAACCGTGATTACCAGTGAGTAGGAGGTGGAAGGATAGCGCCAAATGCGTAGCCGGTAACTTTGCTAAATAGACTATCACTGTGTTTGAATCTCGAGCTTCAAAGTTTCTTTTGTAATCTTTCACCCTTGACATTCACTGCAACCACTGTTTTTTATTGGCCAACTATGTCCCTCCACCCTGCAGAGTCAACTCTGGGCAAGCTAGGATTTAACTACATCACAAAGACCGGCATGCACGCACGCACGCACGCGCACACACATTTATTTTAGTTTTCAGTATTCAAGACAGTTCACCACTCTATCCTCATTGGTCATATGACATCTGATTTAGTCATTATTGACAGAACAACAGTGAAGCATCAAGGTCATGAGATTATCACCTTGCCTCATGTTTAACTTCACTGTACCAAGGTGAGGGTAGGATAGAGGGGAGTACATTACCCGCTTAACAGACAAGGTAAACACACAGCCTAGTGCTGATAATGTGTTGGTGTGTAGAGTAGGAGAACCAATAGTATTAACACGTGCGTGAACATGTCCAGTTCAACAGGAATTCTGTTTACAAAGCCTGTGCAACACGAACATTGAGTTTCTATTTTTGGTATCACACAAATCTTTACTTGAATGGAGTCTAATTTGTAGGCAACCGCCGCAACGAAAATACTGTGTTGTAGTGCAGTTGCAGTAGCTCTTGTCATTGAGTTTACAGTGCAAAGTCCATGCGGAACAGCAGTCTATTCAGTGAAACTTTAGGCACAACTTAAATTCAACAGGTGCACTCTACACAACTCACCGTCATCGTGAATTCGTGCGGCTAGGAGTTGCTCTATGAGGGCTGGTATCTTGTCCCACTGACATTCTGCTCGGTAGCGCTCAATCTCCGCTTCCAGTCGGTATTGTGAGAAGGAGACCCTGGATGCCATTCCCGCTCTGTCTCGGTGACTGTACTCTCCTGACACGATGGGAGTAACTGCGGACTACAAACAACCGGGGAAAATATTATGTGAACTTATCTACGAGCATGTGCGGCTGCTTCAGCCCATTCTATGATCAAATATAAACGATTGGACTCTTGAAGACATTTTCAAACGTAATATTTTTTTTTTTTTTAACATTTCTTGGGAATTTAAAACGAGAATCAAATGTACAGGGCTACAGTGTAGTGAGATTTTAACTCATGTCTAATTTGAATAGCAGTGATCTTGTCATTACGCATCTAATTCATCACTGATTCAAATCGTGTAATTCATCGTAGTACTACCGGCTATCGCTGGCCCAACAAAACCATTTTCATAAAAAAAACGTGTCAGACAAAAACAGTCGGGTAGGCCTACATGAAATATAAACAAAAGAATGTAATGACATTATAATATTTACAATAATTTGAAACAACACTTAATCTGTTTAAGCCTAGACCATACCCATCGGTATATGATGGTCTACTGTCAATATTTTATGGAAATATTTCAAGTATGGCATGGTGACAGAAATCGCTTTGAATAGAATTGAATCTACAGGGAAGAGAATATTTGGCTTAGTACTAGTTAGTCGCCGATGTCCTCAATCTTTCTCATTAACCCTTTTAATTGCTTAACTGGATCAATTACAGGGATAAGCTCTAATACAAGAGTGAATACGAATTAAATGTATGACCTACGCATAAAACAGCAAAGTCGAATATTTGGAATTTACACAATGTTTTATTTTAAATCTTTAGGTTATAACTGCCCAATTTCCAATAGAAGTTGCTTGCCAACGGGCACTGATTAAAATAGGTTTAGCCTTGGCTTATGAGGTTTGCACCTGCAGGAAGAAACTGGGTCATGCATTTGTCGTTTTATACCAGTCAACTTGACTCAGTTACAAAGTAACAATATATCATTCACTTGTAACAATGTCAAATATTTTCTCAACCTGAAATACAAATCGGAGATAATAAACCTGAGCGCACTCTTTGCTTAGGAAAGGGGCAGAGTATAATAAGCAGCGCAAGACAAGCAAAGCGGTTCTTAATTTAAACGAAACCGTAACAGGGCAAAATACTGTACGAGTCAAAGAACAATGTGAAGAAAATGACATGAATATGACAACTACAATTACTTTGTCAACAAGCATGAGCATTTGTCTTTACAGTTTCGAGGCAAAAACTACCTTGACATAGTAGTAAAGCACAACACATTGAGAGTCTTCCAAGAGCTCAAGTTTTCACTCCAGTCCAGCTTATTAAGAAACTAGATAACAATAAGGTACAATGTATCCAGGTGTGGACTAGTTAATTATTTGATGCCAGCTTGTTACAATTGTAGCTATATAACTAATCTCATTGTAGTCAGGGTAGACAACTACAAACAGCTACCACTGTACGACATGGTTCTACACACAGTACCGCTATTCCGATTAATGATAAAAGAACCTCAAGTCTTCGGAAAAGAGTTTTGGCGGCTTCATTTTCTCTATGAAAGCCTGACATTAGCTTGTTACAAAGAAAAAGAAAATATTCAACTGCAATGACATCAATGCGAGACTGTCAGCGTCAAGGTGGAATATGTTTTGTGAGTGGATTAATGGAGTGCACAGATTGGCTGGTAAAAAACTCTGACGGTTTCTGTAGACATCCAATCAGAAATAAGATGTCGTGTCCATGAGTTGAAAGGTGATTACGGGAAGCAGCTCTGTCCAAAAATACTCAGACAGTACGTAGTAGGAACAGTAAGACAACGACTGTAGAAAGGTGAGTCTGTTATGTTAACGTTTAAAAAACATAAAGAATTCCACTATTATGATCATGTAATTATAATCATGGTTACAAAGTGACGATTATCTAGAAAAGAAAGCCTCTGCTTGGTTAGAATGTTAATGCAACCACAGCTAATCATCTGTAACAATCTCTAGCTTTGTAGCTCTAGCTAGCTAACGGATGTTTTCTACATCTTGAAGCCTGTCAGTTACGATATCAAAATTATTAGAAATTATTCCAAGCATTGTCAATCTTAGTACTGCGACGTATAATTGAGCAGCAATAAATTGTCACAGCTTTTTCAATATACAAGAACAATATTGGTCAGGCAACATTTGAAATTTGGGATTTCAAACACAACAAGCATTTTTACTTAAATATATTTAAATTGTGTACGATGAACGTTTCGTCTGTGTGTCTGCTTGTCACCTGCTGGTCTGTCCAGCTTCAGTATAAAACAATGGTGTCGATAAGAATGAGAGTCAGATGGAGAGTTTCCTGGTCCTGTCTGCTCCTGGTCTCCAGCTGTCTGCTATACGTCCATTCTGACGAGCAGCAACAGCAACCAGAGACCACAGAGGGTCACCATGCCCACCATGGCCTGGACAAAAACATGGTGCAGGACAAAGAGTGAGTACTCCAAAGTTGAATGCTCTCCTCTGATAAAGACTGATAGTCCCGTTGAGCATATTTGCATGGAGCAGTGATCTTTGATCACTTTGTTTGCAGTATGTTGTACCCACCAAAGAAAAATTGAAAACTTTAGTTCTGTTTACTTTGACGTATACAAGGACAATCCGTTCGGTGACAGTAAATTTAGTTGCATAGCTTGACCTACCCATAACACAAAATCGTTTACAAGGCAGGCAACGCAAGCACTGACACCTTGCTCCTGTCTCCTGTGTCTCAGTCACATCATGGAGCATCTGGAGGGAGTGATAGACAAGCCAGAAAACGACATGTCCCCCCAGGAGCTCCAGCTGCACTACTTTAAGATGCACGACTACGATGGAAACAACCTGTTGGATGGCTTGGAGCTGGCCACAGCCATCACACACGTTCACAAAGAGGTGTGCGTGTGTGTACGCGTGTGCGCGTGTGTGTGTGTGTTGAACTTGTATGCTTGATAAATGCAAGCATTGTCTTTTTTAAATGATCGATACACAATTTTGTAATCATAAAATGTACACTAACCCATACACACCCTCGTGTTTGCTTTTAACCCCATTCTACAGGAGAGAGGAGAGGACAGCCAACCAATGAAAGAAGAAGACCTCATAAGCCTTATTGATGATGTTCTCAGGGATGATGATAAAAACGATGACGGCTACATAGACTATGCAGAGTTTGCGAAGTCGCTAGAGTAAAGGAAACACTGTTTGTATTCTCTGGGTTACAGCTGAGAACACACCTCACTCAACCACATGCCCCTTACTGACACTTCAGACACTCAACTAACCAGTGGTGCAATGTTTGATCCGTCATGCCAGCAGTGGACAAATGGACAATTAGTACTCCGCCAAGTGGTTTAATCAGTAGCACCTCTGCCTTTAATATAATGGACCAAAAGATGAATCCAATTGCATTAATGGAGGTCAATCTTTAACTTTGAAGTGACCTTTAGTATTGACCGAGAGGAAGTTTATTACAACCTGCGTAGCCTATATGTACAACAGGCTAAAGTAGCAGATGTTAGGCTAACAATGTATTAGAAAGATTTGCCTCTTGACCCAATAGAGAATTCTGTATTTGGGCAAGAAAACAAGTATATGTACATTTACATACTTTTCAGTAACCTGAATGCACAACTTCAGTATGCTCACAAGAAGACTAAAACTTGAGATGAATCTGTTGGTACAGACTCTCCTTGTAAACAAGTGAGCCATGTTGTGCTTTATTTCTTCAGCACTGGAGTAAAACTTGACTCGCAGCACAGTAAGACCACTGGATAGTTAGCAGCATACTCAAGTTTATTTCCTTTTACAAAAATATACACATACTGTAGAGTACAGGGTTCTGCTCTGGAGAGATTCATTTGAGCTGTTTGTTGAAGTGGTAACACCATGTACACTCTTCTCTTGCGGTTGAGATACATGTCTGTTCAAGCCCAGACAAAGTTCAAATGTTATCTGATAAGTTATTTGTTACAAGAGTTCTATTTTCATGCAGTGTTGCTTGCTTGGGTAATTGATCAATCAGGTTATTGTATTGCAAGTGTGTTAATGATCCAACTTGGTTGTCTCTGTATATAATAAATGCATATTTGACAGTCCACTCTGGGTTCTACTTAAACATTTTTACATGTAAAAAAACGAGGACATATATAGACATAGAAAGCTACCTGTTAGAAAGGAGGTACAGAGGTGGGAACAAGATACAATTTCCTCACTGTCCATGCTCCTCCTATCACTGCACAACTGCAATCAGCTCAAAGAAATAATCTAATCTAGAGTCCAGTTACCAACTGTATGTCTTGCGTCATCAAACCATCTGTCTACAGTCAGATGTCAGTAGAGTGTCTCTAGCTCCAGTGAGAGGCAGGGTCTAGAGCAGGCATGGCAGCCAAGGAGAACACAGGCGTGGCAAGGTTGGTGGGCGGGGCTCCGATGGTCCTCAAGGAGTTGTACCACTCGTCGTGCTGGCGGGGGGGAGCCGGCTGAGGTGGGACTGTGGGGCAGGGACACTGGTTGGCAGCACCCGGGTGGTGGGAGAAACCACCAGGGGGCAGCATGGAGGCAAAGCGGGGGATGTGCGCCAGAGAGTGGGGGTAGTACTGCCGACCAACCCCTGTGGACTGCACACACATCCCCCCCAGCAGTGCCCCGTGCCCTGGCATCATGCCCATTGGCAGGAGCTTCTGGGATGCCCGCTCGTGTTTGCGCTGTTTGGCACGGCGGTTTTGGAACCACACCTGTTAAGCAAGACAGATATGTCATTTACTAAAACTTAACAATAATGCAGTTTTCCTTTTTGTATATCATGTATTGATCTATTTATAGATATTTGTATATCTATAATTCCATAAGTAAATGCCATACTGTACACTGGCTGATTCTACAATATAAGACCTATGTGGCCATAAAAATAGGTCTTTACTCACCTGTACACGTGCCTCATTGAGTTTGGTGAGGCGCGCCAGCTCTTCCCGACAGTAGATGTCTGGGTAGTGGTTCTGGCTAAACGCCTGCTCCAGCTGCTCCAGTTGTTTGTGACTGAAGGTGGTGCGATGGCGTCTGCGGGCCAGGGGCGGGTGGACCCTGCCACCACGCCTACTCAGACCCACCACCTGCACCCGGTCACACAAGCCTTTCCTGGCTGGCTCTCCAATGTCTAAGAAGAGAAAGAACTGAATTTGAAAGGCTCCTGGCATTCACTGAATGGGATTAAAAAGGGGGTTGTTTCCTGACTGGACTTTTCTGTCTACAGGTCCTCCAAGCCTACTTGTATTTCCCCAGATAGCCGTCACATAAGAAATGGCTTACATTTGTAAGAGCAAATTTCACTGATGACTGTCCCTTCAGAAAGAGGGATTATAATGAGTTTGTGGTTCCCACCAACATGGAGCAACCTAATAGCAAGGAGGCTTTGCTGTCCAAATTCAACCTCGTGTGACAGAGATACCAGAGACTTAGGGATCAGACCAAGCTTAGGTCAGCAATAACTAACAAAGTGACTAATTAAAAAAATTGGTTGACCATACTGACAAGCATTGTTTACGTTACTGTGGTACTATGGGAGACCCATTGGAGGAGATCACTGAAAACTATGACTTAGTACCAGAATGGTATTTTTAAACAGTTTTCAGTAAAACCTAACCATTTTAAAATATTTTATTACAATGCTCATGTGGCATTAATCAATTTAGTTCATTTTAATCTCCCATTGTAAAAACCTATAGCTATATAAAGAAAAATGCTATTTGCAGGTTAACCTGTTTCGATTAATACAGCACATAACGGTACAGTAAGTGATTAATTTGCAAAAAGTAAGTTCTTGTAAAAAAAGAAACAGTTTGACTCACCTACACTGGAGCTGACTGTGGCTATGTCAGAGTACATCTCAGCACAGGTGTGCAGGCTGTTCTCGGGGTCCACTGATAGCTTTCCCTGGGCCATGTCTCTGTGCTCTGGTCTCTTCTGCTCTGGGATGTGACAGACAGCAGCACTTTGTCCTCAGGGAGACAACACCATGACATCACCTTCCTATTCCCACACGCCCACCCACCTACCTGCTTTACACCTACGTGTCTGTCTGTCTGTTTGTTTCTCTGTCTGTCTGTCTGTCTGTCTGTCTCTGTCTCTCTGTCTGTCTTCCTCCATCTGTCTGTCTGTCTGTCTGTCTGTCTGTCTCTCTCTCTCTCTGTCTGTCTTCCTCCATCTGTCTGCCTGTCTGTCTGGCCCCAGGGCTGAGCTCTGACAATAGTTTCAGTGATAGCAGTGTTCCTTGATGTACTTATTACTTTTGCATTTTATTGTACATGCTTTCATGACAAAAAAGGCACTTGCAAGTGCATGTACTGTTATACATTCTCCCACCAGGTGGCGACAGAATCCCCAGGCTGTGAAAGAGTTGAACCCAGTTGTCTGGCATCACCAGAAGTCAAACCATCATGTCCTCTTGTGCCCTTGTAAAAAGCATGTAGGTGGATAATTAAGGGTTGAGCACACTCACAGCACATAACTTGACACGAGTAACCTGCGCTTCCTTCCACTGCTGTGTCAGCTCATCTCTCTGAACATGTTCACTCAATTGACCATGCTCCCTTTTTTCAATGTATTCACTTGAACTCTTTTGGTGTCATGGGAGTGTAGCCAGTATCTTAGTGTTGGCTGCCATTCCCATGTTGCTAAACTGAGCCTGGGCTAGTTCCGAAGAATGGCCTTCCTTGTCACACTAGTGGACACTGGGCTATCTGAGTCATCACTGGAGTCAAACTATTTGTTTAACCATTGTACTGGCAATGTAATGCCATCTTATGAGTAGATGTATAGCATGTTAGTCTGATATATGTTAATATGTAAATGTTAATGGGTTATAATAAGTGAAAAGAACATGTGTCATCAGTGTGTGTGTGTGTGTGCGCGCGCGTGTGTGTGCATGCTTGTGTGTGTGTGTGTGTGCGTGTGTATTCAAGAGAATGAGGTTCCAAGTAATCCCCCTCCCTGATTTGTACTTGTAATAGTGCTGTCATAGGACATTTGATCTGGCTGACAAGTGCCTGCCCAGAGACAGTAAATCAAAAGATCAAACAGAAGCAGTAGGGAGAGCTATACTCTTCTACAACACAGTGGTACATACAGGTATTTTAAACTCTTCCTCATACGGTAGTACGTACAGCTCTTCCAAATTCTTCTACAATACTATAGTATGTACAGGTCTTCTAGACTCTTCTACGATCCTTTAGCACACTGCTCTTCTATACTCTACAACTGAACCATACAGAATATACAGCTCTTCATCTAGAAACACTTCATTTCATGACCCAAAGATTGCAAAACATCAAATCACTTACTCAATTGCACACAACTCAGTGATTGAGGTTAGCTGTCTCACAGATGTTCATATTAAATTGCCAAATAATTACACTTTAGATTGAATTTGCTTATTGTGGATGTCTGGAAAAATCCCTTCCCTTGTTCAAATGCAAGCTCCCTACGTAAAGAGCACTAATTTGATTCCTCATGACACATAGTTAGTTTGTGAAGGCCAGAAGCTATCTATCTGTCCTGTAGATGACTCACTGGGCTTGAGCGCATGTCACTTCCTCTACATATCTCCCATTCATCTCTCCAGATCCCAGCTCCCAGTAAGAACTAGCACTGACTTAAGCAGAAATCCTCCAGTCAGTTTGTCGGTAAGTAGGTTGGTCAGTTGTTCTGTCGGTCAGTCAGTCTTGTGAAATGATGTGCAGCATCTCTGTAGGCAGGTTCTTCTTCTGAGAGTGAGGCCTTAACCTGAGCCAGGTAGGTTATGTGCCCTTCCCCAGCAGAGGAGACAAGCTAAATCTGTCTTCAACTGCCCCTAATGGGGAATAGAGGGGGAATGGATTGGAGCTAGGTTAGTAGCTATATTTGGTTTTCCAGAGTAGATGTAGTAGGCTTGGTTTTAGTCCTTTTCAAAACAAACGCACACACTCACACACATGGGCGCATGTGTACACACACACATGACAGAAAACACACATGCATGTGGATACATTCACATACTGCTCTGTGGTTGTGGTCTTGTCCAGTATGGACACACAGAGGACATTCTTCCCTCCCAGTTTCTGGGGACTGAACTGGGAGTGACCTGCCTGGCAGACGCGCAGCTCCGATGGAAGGAATGTAACCCAACTCCCCTCTCTCCTCCTTTTCTCCTCCTCCTCTCCTGCCTGCTGGCCGGCGTGTGTGTGTGTGAGGCAGAGATGAAGAATGAAAACAAGAGAGAGGAAAAAGAGGAAAGCTGAAAGGATGAGAGGAGAGGGTTTGACACCATAGGTCTACATGGGTCACGATCACATTCTCATGCACTGTTCGTGTCCTCGCAACGTATCCAACGGTCCGACACATTTACATTTAGTCATTTTAGCAGACGCTTTTATCCAGAGCGACTTACAGTAAGTAAGTAAGACACATCCAACGGTCACACAACTTCTCCTTCCCCTCTGCCGCCTACTGTATTGAGTGGATGCACAAGTTGGATGAAACCGCGTTCAGGATGGCCAAATGGGCATTCAGGTTCATCCTCGATGAAACTAGGCCATGAATCCTCCGGTCACCACTGGGCATGTCTAGAGGTGTCTACGTTATCATTCTGTAACCTGGTGTCTGTGTCACTTAGTTTATGGTATAAAGATATATTTGGTTCCGGGGGCTCGTTTTGGGACCCAATGAAGATATGCTTTACCAGCAGAGATGAACTAGTTAGTAAGAATAAGTAAGTGTGGATGAAGAGGTGTTGATAAGGAGCCATGTCAACTATTCTATGGTGCTGTGATACACATGGGCCGGTGCAACTGACACCAATGCTGGTACAGGATCATAACGGGGCCTGCCAGGGTTGTGACGACTCCTTGTAGCCTTGAGGAATCAAGCACACGGACAGAGTTCATGAGAGCAGGAGGGAGGGAGAGAGAGAGAGACAGGGAGAGAGAGAGGTACCAGGTGCCCATCCCGTCTGTCTGCCTCTACAGTTGAGTGCAGGGAGGGGTGGGGTATCAGGGTGTTGTTGAGGAGTGACTGGAAGGACCACAGGTGGTCAGGGGAGGCGGTTCAGCAAGCCGGGGGTGGGAAAGAGGACACCACCAGGGGAGTCTGGACAGGGGAGGCATCCAGACAACAGCTCTGCAAATCCTCCAGCCCTGTCCTGCCAACAGCTGAACATCGAAACCCCAGTGCAAACGGGACGCCACACGCCACATTCAGTCGCTCTCCGTTTCTCTGCGTCTCCCCCTCCTCCGTTTCCTCCTCTCCCGCTCTCGCTTTCTCTCCCCCCCTCACATTTTTCCGTCTTCATTCGTACCTACATTTTTATTTGTGTTGTGCGAAGGGAAGGAAGTCTCACTTTCTGCAGCGAAAATGACGCCCACGGGTTTCAAAGTACTTTTTTTTTCTTTCTTTTAACAGTTTTCGGAGGTGGGACGTGTATCAACACCTTGGCGCCGGTCGCCATGGTTACAGCACCTGTTCCAAGAGAACTGTGTAGCGTGCTGCCAGTGCCGTTTCTACGTGCTACGTTCAGTCATGTCATGGCCGCCAAGTATCTCGAGCAGTCCCACCCCCATGCGGTTGCCTCTGGCCTTTCTGATGAGACCCCTCGTTCCTCAGGAAGGAATCAAGGGGTCACACAACATGACACAACATTTCTTGTTCTGTTGACTCCTTTATCTGTAACGCGTATGTCGGCCTCCTCTCCCTCACATACATGGACACCTTGGCTGACATTGCACGCAAGTACAATCACATCGTGTACAAGATATGATCCTCAACACACTCTCACACACAGAAGCAGTCGATGTATGCACTGTGCACTCTTCCACACATCAGAGCATGTTGACTCCTATTGTATGACTTCTTTAATTACACCCACCCCAGAGTGAAGGTCATCAGGAACGCTGCAATCAAGAAAGGACTTCTTTTTTGTTGTTGTAATAATCGGAGTAGAACAGATCATTGAAAAAAGGTTATCGGTGTCATTCTCTTCCGAGAAAATGGTGCATCATAAATCCAACGAATCAAATAGACTATACATTATATAATGACAGGAGCAATGTCCCAACATGTCTGTCATGTATTGTCAAGTCCTTGGCATGAGTGTGTTGGGTTTAACTGGTCACTTCATAAGAATTGGCTGTATATCTTCCATGTAATAGCTGACGTATGGACACCTATAAAATAGGCCATTACTCAGCCATGTTACCCTGAGCGGGCCTGTTGCCACTTCAATCTCACACACACACAAAAACATACAAATACAAATACACAGCACACACACACACACACACACATAAATACAGCAGACATACAAACATAAGGCATCCACAGTAACATTTTCAAGTAACATTTAACATTTTCTCATATTCTAACAGCACCATACGTGTAGCAGATATACACCCTTACGCACACACAAATTGAGGTGAACTCAACTGTAAAATATCACAACACTGTTTTTGATCATTCAAGTTAGGGAGAATGTGTTGTGCATCTGCCATGACCAAAATCATTCATTCACAGATGGTGAGAAAGGATGATTGAATAGTGTATTTTCCCCTGGAGCCAGTGAATGTCAGGTTGTATCCATTACGAGGGGATGCATACAATCTGGAGAAATGTGAGAATCAAGCTGTGTACATGATGCTTAGCGATCATTATCATGATGGTCGCAATCTGAAACACTAGCAAAGTTCTGTTTGTGCATACACAATTAGACCACTGTATAAATGTGTACTTTATATAGGTATGTACATCATCAGATCTTGATTCTACATGTCCTACTTGTAGAAGGGTCACATCCTAAATCTATCTTTATTGTGCCTCACCAGTGTCTATAGTATGCGAGTGTGTGTGTCTGTGTGTTTGAGCAAACGTGGAGCCGACTGGAGAAAACCTCTCCCACTGTGGTCTCAGGTCAGCAAGTCAGCTCATGAGCAAGACTTCCCAAAGTTTGTAGACATTTCCCATCATGCCAATGCCCAGCATCACCACACCCTTGCAGCTGGGTACGGGTACAGAAACACACAGCCGGGGGGGGGGGGGGGGGGGGACAGCGTGTCAACAAAGCTTAGTAACACAGACACAACATGGAAATAGGTTGGACATGTTTGAAAAACACATTGTATAAATGTCTGGTTAATACCTCTGATAATTGGATATACTGTATTCAGGGTTTGACTGCAGATTTGTAAACATATTATGACTCAGACGGGTCATGGTGTAAAAGACCCTTCTGTGTGGGAATGGGAACAATGGGACCATTTATAGAATGAATGCAATAGCCTGTAACCAGGACCCTTAACATATTAGCCATGTGACCCACTTGAGCTCAGACAAGTGTTCCATGTCTAGCAGAACCCCTTAAACCCAGCCCCCACTTAACTCCCCAACACATACAGTAAAGACACACATGCAGTATAGATAGAAGCATGCACACATGTGCACACACACTCACATACTGTGAAACACACAAAATAATCAGAGAAATAAAGTACTGTTCTCTCAGAGCTGGCTTGATTGTGTGTGTTTCTTCCTTCCCTGACTCCCAGGTGAACCCCCCAAGCTGCAGGGCCAGAGCCTGGCCCCTGAGGACTTGTGTCCCACAGAGGCCATAATGTCACCCCAGCGGAGGACAGGCAGTGCTGGAAAGGCAGCCTTAAAGAAAAAAACACAGTCCAGTGGAATAATTATATGAGAGAGGGAGTGAATCAGGAAATAGCTTTTGGTTTGGGAAACTCAACGAGAGGGAGCTTGCCATATGTTAAATGAAAACAGGATTTGAAAATGAGAGAAAGGGTAAGAGAGACAGAGAGAGAGAGAGAGAGAGAGAGAGAGAGAGAGACAGAGAGAGAGACAGAGAGAGAGAAGAAATAGTCCAAGTGGGAACTCAGAATTTGATGTTTTTTGAGGGTTTTTTGCAGTGGTACCAAGGTAACCAATGATGGTATCCCTCCATTTCCTTTCTACGTTCTCTCATTCTCTCATTTTCCCTAATCCCCCTTCTTCCTCACCCACCCCTCTCCTCCTCCTCCTCCTCTGTGCAGTTCAACTGGCACGCTTGCAGCTCTTTCCTCACACTTTTTAATGGGTATCTTCCCAATCAGGTTTTACTGCAGGAAATTTCAGCACACCACATTGCGTGAGCCGAAGGAGTGCTCCATTCTTAGCTCGGCACTGCGGAGTGCCAGGGTGAGTTGGCTTGCCAGGGGGGAAGGGGGTGGGGGGGTGGGGGGGGCGAAGGAGGAGTAGCAGCGAGTGTTGGGGGGAAGGGGGTAGCGGTGTCAGTTTGGTGCCAGCAGTACAGTTCTGGAAGCCGTTTTTCCCCTCCTCTTCTCAACAGTACCAGAGTCAAAGAGGAAAGCTTACTAGACCACTGAGGAAAAGCAAAACAAACCAGTCACAATAACACACACACACACGCATGTCGGACACGAAGGATGCTGGGAAAGCACGCACGCATGCAGGCAGGCTGTCTTTACGTGGTCAGTGATGGCTTGGCTAATGGGATTTCTTTCTTTACTTCCCTACTTGGTTTGGTTGTCTTTGTGAGAGATCCATCTTTTTCGATCTGTTTTTAACTTTTCTCCCCCTTTTTCCTAAGGTTTCCTTGTGTCTCCTTGGATTTTCCCTGAAAGATGGTGGTGTAGTAGGCATGTGGTTTAATTGAAATAATATTTGCTGTACTTCACAGGTTCCCCAGTCCAACACTGATTCTCCCTCAACAACGGCATTATTTTTAGCCTCGCCGCTGAGTTCTGTCATTTCCTGTTGGAGGTTCAGTGCCTGTTCCTTCAGTTCAGCCCACAAGCAGCCTGACACACAGTGTCTGCACTTGGCTTTGACAGTAACGCCGTTCTGAACAACGAACGTTATAGCTTACATTTATATCCCCTTCTGAAGAAGGATTCCGTTCCACAGCATTAAAAAGTACAGTCACCCCCACATGATAATGACAACAATGCACTCATTGCGATTGAATTCTGTCTATTGTGTGGTTTAACGTATCCCTTTCTAGACTTTGAACAAAGAGAAGTGAAGAATGTGTCTCATCGTTCATCTGGCCTGGGACTGAGAAAGTAGTCCGAGATGACTAACACGGAATCTGCTAGATTCTTTCTTCACAGCAAAGCCTAAGAATGTCTTCCCTTTTTGGGGACCAAAAAACAAAGTGTTACAGATTTCCACTCCGACACATTAGAGAGAATAGCCGCGTTAACCTCCGTGAGAAGTGTGGAGATGGTGGCGGGCGTGTTGCTGACAGCTCTGTGAGTCACCGAGGCCCCCTGGGGCTGCGCTGAGAGCTAGAACAGAGGATGAGAAGGGCAGGCTCTGGGCCACTCACTGCGGTCTCTCTCTCTCTCCCTCTGATTCATCCTGGCTGCTGGGAAACAGAGCCGAGGAAGGAAAGCATAAGCGGCCTGGTCTCCGTCTTAATACTGTCTTTTAGATCGTATCCCTGACTGAAAATGCCATTCGAAGATGGTAATACTATTTTATACATGAAAAGCACTAATATGTTGAGTCTACTGCTTCACTACAGGGTCCATCCGATCCAACACTGTTACACTGCTCCATGTTCAACTCCTTCACACACTATATCCTTCTAGACCTTCACAGCACCACACAAGGGCCCTCACAGTTCCTCTAAAGAGCCCTTATGGCTCCACCACAAAGCCCATAGCTCTACCACAGGGACCGTTGCAACCACTCAGAGCCCTCAGCTCCACCACAGGGCCCTCGCAGCTCCATCACAGGGCCCGTAGCTCTAGTTAAAGGCCTGCTCTGCTCCTTCACAGGGACCTTGCTTTTCTAAGGACAGAGGGATTAGATATAATGTTGGCATGTTAAGTCTGCAACTCAAGACTGGGAGCGAGGAGGAAGGAATTTGTCAGAAGTCTATAAACACATGTATAGAGCAGGACCCTGATGCCAGCGCTGGGAGTTTGTATTTTCCAGAGCCTGTGAGAGACGAAGAACCTGAGGGAGAGAGTGAGCAGAGCTTCTGGATCGGGGTTTACAGGAAGGGCAACCAAGGAACAGCACACTCGGAGAAGAGGGGGACAGAGATAAAGAGGGAGGGGTGTTGGGGGGGTGGGGGGGCAAGCACAAAGTAGGTTTGTAGAGAGGCGCTCAAAGCCCTACGAACAGAATGTGGAGGTGCGGGTTTGCACACTGTAGAGAATGAGATGGCTGCACCGTGAGAGCTCCCAAGACAAAAAGAAAGAGGGAAGGAGGGAGGTGGGAAGATAGAGGAACGAAAGGAAGGACATGCCCGCGGAACATTTTCCAGCCTCTCTGCCAAAAGCAGAAAATAGGTTAGTCCAGATGCTCACTATTCCCATGTGGTCCAACTCTTGAGAAAAGGAAGGGAGGTGGGGCGATGAAGATGAAGGAGATGATGTTAGAGAGGTGAGGGAGAGGGGAGCAAGCCGATGGTTTCTGACTGACTGTCAGCCATAGTGGGGTATGTGGAAGGAGGGACAGGGTGAAGGGGCTGTGGGAGAATTGGGAATTGATTGCCAGATGGTACACAGGTGGGAACCTCGTTTCTCTCTGGGGGTTGAAGATGTCAGAGTAGGGAGGTCAGTGGGCTAAGCTATGACAGTAGCTCTCCTCAATATTACAGTCATGCTGAGAAAGAGAGAGAAAGTCAAATAAAGTGGAAAGGTTGATCCTCCGTAGACACACCAAGTAAAACAGAGGAAAATTTTGTTTTGGATGTTTATCCTTGCAGTCCCCTGTCCTCTTCCCTGTTCTCGCGATGACTGTACACTTGGTGTGTTGCTCTTGGGTTGGGGCTCCCTGGCTGTGGCCCAGAGGGCCTCCTGCTTAAGCCCAGCCCCCTCTTGCAGCCACTGGGAGGTGATTTCTGGAGCGGGTGTAAAATACTGTCAAGGGGATATATTTCTGGTATGAAGTATGGATGGGAGCCTATGTGTGTGTGTGTGTGTGTGTCTGCGTGAGGTGAGCGAGAGGTCACCGCTAACTTTGCCGCCACAGACTTGGCGACGGTCCAATGCTTGAGAAGTGACAGCAGAATAGCCTCTCTCTCTCTATCCCCACCTCCCTTTTTCCAACTCGAGTTGCGTGCAGATTACATGCAAGCAACCATATGGTGTGTGTCTGAGTTGGAACCTGGGCCTAACACTGTGTGCGGGGGAAAGAGTGGGCTATGAGCTTAGGTGAGGGAGTCCAGAGGGAAGGAAATGAAAGCATACACAGGCTGGTGCTGTACTGGGATCAGATTCGGACCAACAACATATTCTATAGAGAGGAAGAGCATATTAAGTTGATAGAAGTACAATGTAGGTAAAGTAGTGATACAATGTTACATAGGACTCCCGACATAACCATGATCTGCAACTTAAAATGACAATTTCAAGCCCGTCTTCCCATGTTCCCTCGAGCTCCAGCGAAATTGATTTGTTTTATGACCAACATTTTCTCAGCTGGTTGTGACTTTCAAATGGCAGACAAGTTCAACAATCACCTCCATCTTGATATGTGCCCAGATGTTCTTATCTTTGATGGTACTGCCAACAATAACAGCTTATTCAGGCTTAATGTGCTGGGGAGAGATATAACAGTGTGTACTGTTGAGGACCACGGTGTCTTGAAGATAAGGAGGTGTCTCAGACTGCATGAAACTCAACAAGCTGACATTGCTGTGGCTCAGACCCAGACATTTCAGTCCTGCACTTGCAGAACCATGACCTTGATCCAGCTCATTTTGAAAACTTGATAGAAATTCCCAGAATGCCTGGGGGTATGGCTGGAGTTTGGGAGTGTGTGATTGAATGTGAGTGGAGTTGTGTTGAAGAGTTAAGGGAATATACTGAAGGGTTACAGGAGCTTGTTGTTGAGATGTGGACAACTGTTGAATGTAAGCCAGCAGAAGTTTTCTTCGAAGACACACCCTACAGGCCCTATAGAATGCTTCCTGCTCAGTGTGCTTTCTCACCCTCTCTCTCCCTCTTTCTGGGCGAGCGTCAATTATTTATAAGCTTCGGGTAGCTAACTTGAAACCGATAACCCACATGCTATTTATACTTCATTTCAAAGGAACAAATACTAAACTGTCGGGTTCCAGGCAGCTTGGCAGTGCCTACATCTCCAGCCAGCTCCTGGTCCAGGACAGCAGCCTCACCGGGGGGAGGGCAGCACAGAAGTCCAGCCATCGAATATATTTAACCATGCCGCTAAATAGAACAGAGACATACATATTCCAATTTCCAAAGAAATCTATAATCTTGATTGAAGGACTTATGTCATGGTTTCTAAACTACCAATGTAACTTGTGCATTTAAATCCACTAGAAGGGCTCTGGGGGACTGTCGGTGGTTGGGCTTTGGGGTATGTAGGTGGGAATCTGGGGTAGGTGGTGGGGGCTCTGGGGTATGTGGGTGGGGGCTCTGGGGTATGTGGGTGGGGGCTCTGGGGTAGGTGGTGGGGGCTGTGGGGTAGGTGGTGGGGGCTCTGGGGTATGTGGGTGGGGGCTCTGGGGTAGGTGGGTGGGAATCTGGGGTAGGTGGTGGGGGCTGTGGGGTATGTGGGTGGGGGCTCTGGGGTATGTGGGTGGGGGCTCTGGGGTATGTGGGTGGGGGCTCTGGGGTATTTAGGTGGGAATCTGTGGTAGGTGGTAGGGGCTCTGGGGTATGTGGCTGGAATTCAGCAATGCAGAGCTCAGGGCAGAGGAGAGAGGGCTTCAAATCCTCCCACTGATCCCTGCCTGACTGCCCATTTAGCCTGACAGTCAGACCCCTACCTTCCAGCCCTAAACCAGATCCCTCCATGGTCAGGGCAGCTGCATTTCCACAGAACACACTATAGATCATTAAATTGTATCAAATATTTATGTAGAGGACAATTAGTTGGACATGACAATGGGACAGCCCAATGTGGTTTACACTTAACAGTTTTTTTATTTGGAATATTAAGACAATGAAGCATAAGCCAAGCACCAAGAGTGACAACTACAAGTGTCGCATCATTCGTCTCTTTTAAATGAACAGGTTACACTGGAAAGAAACGGCTGTTTTGAATGGTGAAGCAGATACACAGAAGAACAAAGACACTGAAATGTGAACATGGTTACGTCGTTGTACAACTTTTCGAATCCTTTTTGACAGCAGTAAAAAAAAAAAAAAAAAAAAAAAGGGGGAGATAAGAAGAAAAATAATAATAATTGGAACAGCGATATTCGTCTGACGAGAGTTTGGTTAGCCCATGGCAGTGGCTGCAGCCCCGGATTTGAGGAGCTCTTGTGATTGGTCAGAACGAATAAGGCAGTCTGGGAACACAACGGTGCTGTATAATGACAACCATTAGTCCCCATCATTGTCAAGTCCTGTATCCACAGCACACACATTCACACAGCAACCAATGTGCACATACAGCATTAAAGTGACAGGGATTGCAACCATTGTTACAGTACACTCCATTGCATATTAGGGAGAATAATGAAAAATTATATTTATTTTTTAGGCATACATCTTTTCTTTTTGCATATAGCATCAACTCAGCTTTCCGAACAAAATATGGGAAAGATGAGAATAAAACTCTTTAGGAGAAAACCAAAAAATATTTCCTAATTCCTCATAAGAGGCAAAAGCGTGACCCTACACAGGAACATGTAGACGTTGCAGGGGGTCGTGCTAGGGTGGACTAGGAGAGCTGCTGGCGTGACCTGCCTGTACCTCACCAGATCACAATCTGATTCACCTTAAATGAAATGAAATGTGAGTGCAGCAAATCAGTCTGGTTTATCAGCTAAGCCTGTCTCAGCACCCAAGGGGTCCCCTCATCCAACAAGGCGTTCACAGTGCAGCTAATAGTGTGTTCTACCACTGATATAGTTCAAAATCGTTTCTTTTTTTTCCTTTTTTTCTTTTCTTTCTTCAACATAGATCAGAATATACATGTAAACACCTTTCTTTGTTTCCCTTTGTGGGAGTCACAGAGGGGTGGTGCTGGAAAATACGTGGTCCTTATTTAGACGTCCCTGGTGTTGGGCAGGTGAGTGTCTAATGTGGGGTTAGTGTAAGGGACCAAGTGACAGGGGGTGTATGTGTTTATGCATGTGTTTTTTTTCTCTCGAAACGGTCAATGCGCCACAAAAAAATAAAATAAAAAACTCTTTCTCCAGACTCTTCTTCATACAATGGGTACAGTATTTACTCTACAGGTTATATGGCATAAGTGCTACTGTAACTGTCACAGATATTTCCCATGGGGAAAACTGAAGAGAGAAGATCCTGGAACAAGCCTCCCCATCGGCCTGCCTGAGAATAGAGGGACAAGAGGCTTTGTTCATAGGGGTCGCCACTGGACACCCCTCACAGGTGACTCCACATCCCCCCTCCAAAAAGGACCCCTTTGTGGGCCTCTGTCCACACACGCACTCACACAACATTTACCTGGGAGTCTGCAGCGCAGCAGAGATCTGCTGGGGTTCGTTTGTTGGGCCTCCAACATCACTTTTGCCTGGAAAACCAGAGGAGATACTCCAGGACCACCAGTCTCCAAACACACACACCAACTGAATCTTGCACCAATACACACAATTAAAGTGCCAATTACTTTAACATCTCCCCTACACATGATCCCACCCCCCCCCTCCCCCCCCCCCCTCTCTGCACCCAGTTTCCACAGCAGGAAGCTGGGCTACTCAATGGGACATTGTGTGTGACTGGGGCAGGCCCTCTCTGTACTGCTAACTTTAACTTTAGCCCCTAGAGCATGGGTGTGGAGGCGGGGGGGGGGGGGGGGGGGGGCACAAACACTCCACTCTCCACTCCACCTATCCCAGCATCAGCTCCACCTATCCCAGCATCAGCAGGGACATGTTGAGGATGTGGTCAAAGAATAGAGAGAAAGAGAAAAAAGGGGGTGGGGGTTAAAAAAAGAGAGCACCAAAAATAAAAAATAAACTCTCCCTCACCAAGTCACACAGCACCCATTAGAAAACACAGAGTGGCCCTTTTAGTGCCTGGTAAATTTAGCTCCCAGAGAGGTAAATTTAGCCCATGATTAGTGCCCGTGGGTGGGGAGGGGCAGTGCCAGGAGTAGCTAGCTAGTACTAAACGGTAGCATAGTAGACAGGTGGCATAGAGGAAGAGAGGGTGTCTGTGTTTGAATGTTAGAACAGAAACCCCATGTAAGTCGTCATCTCTCTCTACTCCACCAGCCCTTCTGTCATTCCATCATGAGCACTAATTTGCGGTCGACATGCAATATTCAAGCTTTCTAAAAATAAAATAAAATAAAAGTGCAAGATGGGAAAGGTTTTCTGACTGAATGTGGGTTTGGTATGACTGAACTCAGAACACATATGGGAGGATTTATGAGACATTAGCTGATTTGAGCCATTGCAACACATCCAATAATGAAAACAGTCAAATCAGAACTTCCATTTTCCCTTCAAAACCCCCCCAAAATAAATAACAATCTCTCACTTGGTGACAGACCAGAGCGCTATTATAGGCTTGGCAGAGACGATTGGTTGGTAAAAGCTGTTCTGGGTTTGAGGTGGTGATGAGGAAGGGGGGGGGGAGGGGGGTGGGTGGGTGGTATGTAATGTCTGTTCTTTTAGACCTGTCCTAGACAACCAGGCACATCTCTTCTAATGCTCCAGTCGGCTGTTATTGAAATGTTTGTTCAGTTGTTGAGAACATCCTACAGATTGCTGACACCGTGGCAAGCTTCACTACATCAGCTCCTGTGTGCAACGCCTTCCAACTACAGAGCTTTGGTCACAGATACTCAGACGCTTCACTTTATGAACGCCCTTCAAAAAGGCATTGCACATTTTCATTTATGGTTCTCTCTCTCTCTGATGAGGCTGAACACAGCCCACCCTCAACACACACACACCCACATTCCACACACAGTAGCTTTGATTGGTTGCGGGTAGTTAAAATAAACAGCTCTACAGTATAAATCAGAGACAGGAGCTGAGATTAGGTCTTTCCAAACCAGGATTAAAAAAAATCATGGGCATCACATATTAGTTAGAACTATATTAGTATACATTGCTTACAGATAGGATTCTCAAACATGTTCTTTGCAGGTTCCCCCATATTTTGTGAAGTTGCACATGGGGTTTACAGACGCAAGCCTGTGTGTCTCTATAGCTGTGCCGTTACAGACACTGTGTCTGTAGGCCAGTTCCTGACACCGCCCTGCCCCATCACTACCACCTCCAGTCTTGCGTTTCAATAGAAACATTATTACCTGGACGCCTTTGAAATGAATCTTTTTCCATTCGGAAATGATGTTTACTCTTGATAGTTAAGATCTTCAGGGTACAATGGACGAGACCAGACCAGGATTGCTAGTTCCTCTGAGATTCAGCACCAGGACAAAGGGAATAGTGCCAGGTAGGACGGGGAAGCATGCTACCTAAAGTGGAGGACACAGCTATGACTAGGTTCCAGATGTACTAATCAACACAGAAGGGGGGTGGGGGTGGGGGAATAGCACCACTGCCAAACGCGCCACCAGATTTCCCCAGATAACGAGTGTGCAGCACCTTGAACGTTAGAGAGAGCGCGAGCTCAGAGCTCTTAATCCCCCCCCCCTTCCTCATCCTCAGCCTCTTTAGAGAGCGTCAGAATAGAAAACACTGGAACATTTCATGCACCAGGCTCAGACAGAAGAGAAACAGGCTGCCTCATTCAACGTGACAGTTGAGGCTCTCTGAAAAAAGGCACAGAGGTCACACTTTTGTTTGTCTAATTTTCTTCCTCACGCAAGCTTTCACAATGTAGGCCTACTCGTTTGTGGACATGGCTAGCAGTCTGGGTTACGTAGCCCAAGTAAACAGAGTTCACCGAGCGGAGGGATAATGGTGGTGTCGTTATGCAAGGAAGGGGAAAGAGGGGGAGGATTTTGAGATAACAGTGTGCGGAACATCAATGGAGGGTGGAGGGTGCTGACTGTGCAGATATTTAGCCCCCCGCACACAAACGACCGCTAGCAAACCAGCACGCGCACACGCACACAGGGAGCAGAGTAGAGTATTCTTAGGGGTCAATGGGTGACTAAACATTAGTCATGAATCATTTAGAGTGAGCAGCATGGAGTCTGCTAAATGAATAAATGTAATGGAGGATGCCACTGAGATGGGCCCAGGCGGGATGTGGGGGGAGACAGCCTCTCAGACACCGTAAAGCAGCTTCGTAAAGAAACCAGTCAGATTGTAACTGGCTAACGCAATCGCACACCTGAAGCATCTGTGGACTGAGTATGTTTTTGTGTGTGTGTGTGTGTATGTAAAGGTACACGACCACACTGCATGCACACAATTAAAGTGCCTGTTGCCAGTTGTGAACCACTGACGAGACTGCTGTGAGCACGAAAACAAATATTTGTTCATTGAAAACAGTGTCCCTATACCGTCCATGGGGGCGGGGCATGGCCATTGGCCTATGCTTCAAGAAAGTGTTGAGAAAACTAAATGTAGGCCTGCAAGATCAGTACCCTGCAATATAGGCGACCGTTAACACTAACACACACCTGTGTATGCCTCGCTCTCTGTGAGAGGGGAGAGAAGCCAAGCTTGAAAGAAGCCGTCATCGGCTACAAACCTCTCCCTCCAGACCTGTGAGCCATGGCTGGTGATATGACTTCAAGCTTCTGAAACACGGTGGCTAGGTACGTGTTCATACGATAAGGAGGAGTCACGGGCTGAGCCTTGAGGGAGTTTGGAACTTTGTAGTAAAAGAGTTAAGCCAGAGTGGAAACCCTGTTCTCGTCTCACCAACCCCTCTAGACTGCTCTTCTTGGTGCGTAATCCAGTAGGAGAAGTGAATGGGTGAGAGAGTGGACTGTACAGCACAGCTAACCCTGTGGGCCGAAGTGGAGGCAGGGGGAGGGGGGGGGGGGCAGGCAGGTCAACAGGCAGGGTAATGCTGTTGGGATCAGGCAGACACAAAGAACCAAAAGAGAAAGAGAGATAAAAGAGGGAGTGGGAGGCCAAGCATACTTGCTTCCCTCTCCCTTTCCATAAAAACCTGTTCAACGCTAAAAACCATGTGCTTGCCAGACAGCGTTATACTGAATATAATCATACGTATGTATTCCATGTGACGTAAGTAATAACTAAAACAATAAGAGATTAGAATGAATCTGGTATAGCTCATTTTCACCTAAACTCCTCCCCCCTGCCTGATGGAGAGCCATGCCAGTGTCGGCCTCTCCGGGTGGCTGATGGGAAGGTTCTCTAGTCTGGACTCCTCCAGCCCCATGAGTGCGCCCGGGCAGGCCGCGGGCGACCCCCCACGCTATTTGACCTTGAGTGGGGGCTCCCTCTCCAGCCAGCGCACGCGCACTTTCTGTTTGTAGTGATACTCCTTGAGGAAGTCCTGCAGGGCCGGGGGCAGCGGCAGGCCGCCGATGCCGTCGTAAGTGGTCTGGCGGCAGATGGCGGCCCTGGCCAGGTGCTGCAGGCCGAAGGGGAAGGTCCGGTGGAGCGGCGCCGTGAGCAGCGGCTCGAAGAACATGCAGGCGCTGGGGTCTTTGTAGTGCTCCAGGAGGCCCGTGACGGTGGACGAGTGGAACACGCAGGGGTCGTGGGCGTCGAAGCTGAAGTTGTGGTTCCACTGCTCGATGCGGGCGTGCAGCGAGCGGTTGTAGCGGCGGAAGCTGACGGAGAAGAGGTAGTCCTCCTGAGCCGAGTCGCGCAGCAGGAAGGTGCCCTCGGGGCGGCCGTCCAGCAGCGCTTCAGCCTCGTAGCGGTCCATCACGCCCCAGTAGCAGGGCAGCGCTGTGATCTGCAGCAGGTCGGGCACCAGGCAGTGGATGTAGTCGATCTGGGTGTGCACCTTCCAGGGCCCCGGCTGGCTGCGGCTCAGGTGACCCTCCCCGGAGGCGTGGCGCTGCTTGGGCCGGCGGGCCTGCAGGCAGAGGGTGGTGGAGTCCTCCTCCGAGTCGCAGTCCAGAGACGACGCCCCGCCGAGCACCTGCAACGACGACCCCGACGCTGTGGACCCTGCCGATGAGCTGGCCCCGCGGGCCTCCCCCGAGGCCTCGGCCGTGCAGGGGGCCATCTTTGGTCCCAGTTTGTACAGAGAGGAGCCCTGCACGGAGGCCTCCAGGGTGTGGATCTGGGCGTTGGGCGGCGGGTCCACGCCCTCCTCGATGCTGAGCCTGCGGCGCTCGCGCAGGCGCTCTTCTTCGTCCTCCGGGGAGGGGTGGGCCGGATCGAAGGCGTCCAGCAGCGCGGTGGAGGAATGCGGGCTGACGGGCGCCGTGTGCTGCTTGATGAGGTGCCACTTGTGGGCGAGGTCCGAGCCCGGCGGGAAGGGACAGGTCTCCAACATCAGCTCCGTCAGGTGGATCTTGCGTTTGGAGGCCACCGGGATCTTGGAGGAGCGGGAGCGCCGGCGGGGGGGCAGGGGGAGGCACAGGCCCACCGTCTCGCTCAGACGCTGCCGCAGAGAGCGGGCGCTGAGGCTGCGGCCCCCGGCCCCTGAGTCAGCCATCTCCTGGATGGAGCTCACGCCGTAGCGCCGGTCCCTGCGGCTGGACGCCCCCCGGGAGCGCCCCGACCGCCGGTCCGCCTCGAGGGAACTCTGGGTCTTAGTGGAACACGAGTGTTTTTTCTTGCCCCCCCAAGGTGCGTGCCGAGAGTAAGAGTCTCTCCGGGCCAGAGGGACCCCCCCAGGGCTCCCCCTCACATCCTCGCTGTCCTTGTCTATAGTGATCTCCACGATCTGAGGGATGTCTGACACACAGTTGTGACGGCGGCCCGCCGTCACCAGAGGGAGAGGCAGGAGGCTCCGAGACGGGCTGGAGGCCCGGGAAGCCTGGGACTCGCCTGCGGTGCCTCCCCGACCGAGGTCGACCACGCAGTGGACACCATCCACCTCCACGCTGCTCTCGCTGCTAGGTCCCGCACCATCGCTGTGGAAGAGGGTCTGGCATCTGCTCCTCAGGTTGCTCCACATCTTGCCCACTTTCTCCATGGATAGGAGGCCAAGACCTGCGAGACACAACCAACATCTCAGAATAAGCTACTGGAGAGGCAATTTCACATACTGCATTGAATGAGGCAACAATCTACATTAAAGCGAAACACCCAACTCCTTAGTATGGTGGTTACAAACTTCTGCTCTGCGTGATAACAATGAACCTCGATTTAGGTAAATGTAGGTTAGTGTAAAGGAGGGTATCATTGACACAGAATATGTGAGAGAGCATGAGAGTGTAAAGGAGAGAGAGAGAGAGAGCGAGAGAGAGAGAGAGTTGCCAGGCAGACGTGCAGGGACACAAGGCCATGGCTATAAATGAACCCAGTGATCTGCTCCCAGCTGATCTGCTGGTATGTACTGTATTACAGAGCCAGTCTGGGCCTGACCAACAACTTTCCCTGTCACGACAGCAGACAGCCAACACACACACCAAAACCGGAAGAAATTATTCTTCCAACATGTTGGGGTTAAAAACACTTTGAAGCAGTGCCACCAGCAGCTCTTCTTCTCTCCATGTAAAACAAAGCCACTATAGAAGGCCTTTAACTAAATTCATAGAATAAACTTCTAAATGAACTTGAGTACTTCTAAATAAACTTGCAGTACTTCTAATGTCGGCCATGTATCACTCATGTTCACCCTTCCCACAATGTATCCCTAATAATGAAATGAAGTGAGCAGTGCTCGTTTACAAACCATCTTACAGAATAAGCGGTGATAGTGTATATTCATGGTGTTATTGGGAAAAGATCCCTTTAAAAGCCAATTTCCACAGATAACATTTGACCCTTTAAAATGAGATACAGTGAGTATGGCTACCTTACTCACCAAATGTTGGCACGCACAGTTACACCTTGATTGTCTTAAAGCTAGCAAGATCTGCAATGTCAGCAGCAACAGGCATCAAACGCTAAGGAATCAGGCTTGAGGGAGATACCGGCAGACAGCCACATGACTGATTAAGTTGATTTAGAACACCACGGTCTCTCCTCCTTGGAGCAGCCAATCACGAAACCAACTGATGACATCCGGGCCAGGGCTCCTGCTGTTTCCCCTCAGTGACCACAGATATCATCCTACATTGTACAGGTGATCAGCTGGGACCTTGTTAGCTAGAACGGCTAAATAACCATGAGGATTAGAAGTCATTAAATGTTGTTATATATGCATTTAACAGTTTTTATGTATGCAGCTGTGTGCAAACACAGAGAAACGGCACAATTTAAATATTTCTCATGCAGGTCTCTAGGCACCATGGAGACTAAAGCTGCATTTCCACAGGAATCAGGGTCTAAATTGGAGTTCAGGGGAACAAAAATTCGGAACAATTAAGTCCCTGCTCCGGTACTCCAAAATACAGGAACTTTTAGGGGCGGTGCTTGCCGCGCCATTTTTGTAAAAATTCTGCAGCAGCAAACAAGTAGTTCTGTGTCTGCAGCTGGACACTTCTCGCTGCAAACACATCGTTACCATAGAGAAGAGGATACGATAGATGGATCAACGACAAAGTCCAGGCCTAATTAGTCTGAGCTTGACATCCAGCTGCAATTGGATTTGGCAACATGCAATGACAGTGTATTCTAAAATCTCTTAACCCTCGTGCTGCCTTCGGGTCACATGACCCAAAGGTTCATAACGAACCATCGTTGTGTTTACCCAATTTTACCCAATACAAAAACAAATTAAAATAATTTTCTTTTAACCTTTGCAATGTGGGGGGTCTGAGACAGCCCAACGGTTAAAAGAAAATGCTTCACTTTGTCTTTGTATGCGGTAAATCTGTCGCAATACGACGGTGGGTCACAATGACTGATGGGTCAGAATGACCCGAAGATAACACAAGGGTTAAGCGAGCTGAATATCTCACTCTCATTTTTTTTTTTTTTTACCTGAACACTGATGCCAGATTTGTCTTCCAAGTTTAAAACCAAATATTAATATTGCAGATGTTGATTGTTTACTGTGTGCAGATGACAGCAAATGCATAGGATTGAACACTTCCGCCTGCTCGAGTCCTCTTAAGGTGCAACCACAGATTAGAATTCAATTGTAAGCAGCACTTGCAACTCCTGTTCTACTAACAATGTTTAGGATGCACAGTTGTCAAATTGTACTGAACTAAAATAATAAACCACAGATGTATGTGGTAACATGCATGCCTAATACATTATTTTACTGGATCCTTATGTTCCCCTTCAACCCACATCCCTGTGCTGCATGACCCCTGAGCTTTTGTTCATGGCCCTGGCCCCCAAAATATATTTCTACTATGATACAAGTAAGGGATCACTTTACATATTTTTCCATTAGTACTTCTGCAGTGTCCTGATGTTGCTACCATTTTAACTACCTAAATTTAGTTTGAGCTAATTCAGGTCCATAGCTTACTATTCCTACTTTCTCCATGCCTATGTTTAGGACCCTTCTCTCTATGTGTAAACTACTTTGCATGTTTGTAAATATGGTAATACTCTCATCCCAGAATGTGAATGGGGCCTTTCAGAAGCATTGATGGGGTTAAAAAAGAAAAGAAAACCCTGTCCAGTCCACCTGCTTTATTTTGAGACAATGCGGCTTACAGCCAACATAATAATATAACAGCCTGGGCTGTATTAAACGTGTGAGAAACTTAGCTAAACCAAGGATATTCAGACACACCACCCCTGTCTTTTTAGATGAACTGGTAATATGAAACTACATCAGGAACATCTTGGAAGGCAGGATTTTTTCCCATGTGGGTTGGTGTGCATTATCCTCCTTATGCTTGCTAATCACCTCCAAAAATACAAAAAAAAGACAGCAAAGTAACAAATTAAGAATACAGGAACTTGGTACCATTTAAAAAGGTATCAAGACATTTAAGAAACATTTGTAGAGAGTATTGTAAAGAGCCCCCTCTCCAACCTACCAGGTCATAAAGACTAGAGTGGTATTCACACATCATGGCTCTCAAATTGTGTTCTGCTCAGAAAGCATGACAAGGGAGACATGACGAACGCCGTCAGTTAGCTAATCTGTCTCCACCCTTGCCTAATTAGCATGGCTCCATTCTGATTAGACATCAAACGGAACTCGAAGAGAGCTCCAAAAGTGGAACACAAAATGAGATGGCAGATGTGGGCAAGATCTATCCATAGAATACATATCATTCCAAGGCGTTTAATGCCCAGCTAACAATAAGAGATAGTTTGTTTAAGGCTGGAGAAAGACGGACTTCTGCCAAGAGCAACAAACCCAACACAAATGTACGCCTTCATACCAGAAGCACCATCTTTTACTTTTTTTGTTGTTGTTGTTTAAACTCCTGCAACTGCAAGCTTAATTATAGCTATGGATGTAAAAGTGGAGCATTAGAGGTAATTGCACTCTGTACAGTACAGGCAATTCAACTAAAATGTCAAATGTACTAATTCACTACGACGGACATATCTGACAATGACTGACTCCCAACCCAATTTGAGGTCTGCCTTTAACAGAACTGGACTTCTTCTGCTCTTTGACAGCTCAACACACCCATCCCCTGGGGATCCCAGTGATCTAAGAGATGGCTGGAGTGCAGACAAGATTAAGGGAGGAAGCCTTCTCTCTGCACAAACCAGAATGGGCTAAATGAGATATTTGTGGTGTCTCGCTTTTAGAAAGATGTGTGGGATGGCAGGGAGCCTAACAAGCCCCCCCCCCCCCCCCCCCCCCCCCCCAGATCAACCAAATGTTGACAAGATAGTTACTGGTTGTGCAGAGTTGTCTATTATAAGATTCTGATCAAGCAATCCGGAATTGGTAGAGTCATCTGACAGTGAATGTGCATACATTCAATGTTTCAAAAACATTTGATAACTATGACCATAGACGATCAAACTACTTGTCATTGGTAGAACACTGCATGGCTTGCAGAATGGTCATAAATCAGAAGAACGATTAATTGTATTTCGTTTAAAATGAAAAATCGACAACATGAAAACGAAGTAGATTGCAGATGTTACGTGAATATTTTGGCCCTTTCCACGTGACGAATTTCTAATCATCTTGTCATTGGTCAGCCCATTTCTAATACCAACTGGTTACACTGGTAGGCTATTCATTTGGAAGAGGCCATTGCCAATTTTCGCACGCGAATGTGAGCGCACTACCAGAATGGGGGAGGCAGCCTACTAATGTTTTTAAACTGATGCAGAATCGGCCTTGGTCTAGCTATGTGATGTGCAGGCCTTATCCTTGGTCAGGCTGCAAACATGTTAGCAAGCTAACTTAAAGAACATTGCCCAGGGAGCTAGCTAGTCTCGTTAACGTTACATCATGGCCGGTGAATAAAGATCTAGCAGTCAAGACATTTAGAGCAAAAATGCTGGTGCTGTACACATAACGACACATTTATCACACGAGGACAGAAAATAACTCAGAACGTCATCACCCGACAGAACATTAGATCTCCGGTCTTTCTCTGGAAAGCTAGCTAGTGCTAGCTTCCTAAGCGCTACAGCAGACCCACTCGTTCTGGTTACATTGGATGATGGACAGTCATGGGGTCGGACAAATTATGTGGTCAGAGGCTCGCTCAGAAGAGCACACTACTCGTGGCTGGTTAGCCAACTGTGAAACTAGAGGTTATGACGCATCTTTCTAAAATTTAACCTACATTATTATTATTTTTAAACAGCTAACGTTTTATATACAGCATGGTACATTAATGTCGTTCTTGCTGAACATAAGAGGATATAAAGCAGCAAATTAAGATTGACTATCTAGTCCGCACACAGTGAAATTGGCTTATTGTTTGAATGGGTTTAATATTGAAAGTAGGCATTAGTTTTTGATCCTTGTAGGAAACTGACAACCCAGTACAGCGCAGGGCTTTTCATGGTGTGTTAAACGAAGAGACCCATTCAGTTGGTTATCCTAGCACAGTATAACGACTTAGTTAGGCTAGCTAGCTACGTATTAGCTAGCTACAGTATGCTGGAAATTACAGACACTTAAGTACATTGCTTCTATTTACTAACAAAAAGTAGAAAAATAGAATATGCATTACATTATAAATTTATAGTACAAATAATTCGAAGCTTACCCTTTTGTCTTTAGGAACCGCTACTCAACCGCTCTCTTTGTCTGCAAAAAATGGCTATCAAAAGAAGTCAGGCTTATCCCCCTTGCGGTCCACGGTGTCGGACGAAACAGCAAATGTATGCGGGACGTTTTCAATATCATTCCGAAAGCTTTTGATTTTCAAATGCCTAAAAACCATAATCTGTTTTTAATTTTGACTTCTGAAAGTACCGCGAACAACAGAAAATCGCATATTTTTTCTCATGGCCGAAACTGCATCAAGCCCGTGGTCGTTTCTGTTCCTGACAGCCAATATGACGGTCGCTAAGCAAAGCCGAGAGAAGAATTGAAGAGGCGTTCAGTGGATTGCTGGCGGGTAAAGAATGGCATCATTGAAGTCCAATGGGAAAAGCAGGACGGTGGCGAATTTCCGATGGTGGATACGGATAGGGAAAACCTACAGGGTATGATAGGCACCACATGTCTCCAATGACAGCAGAGACTAGAACCAGATGCTTCTGAGCTGCAATTTGGAAACGTGGAGAGATTAAAATTATACTTTGCTTTACGAAATGAAATACCCTGTAGTTGATCTACACAGTCACACGCTAACACATCCCTCCTGAATTGTGATATATAATTGTGATATACAAAACTGTATGCTATAAATGTAAGTATTGCCTTTCATTATTTATATTCTGTTTATTTGGTCTTAAATTAGACTGTAATTAGTTCTGGGCTTCAAGAGCGGTTTGGGCATGTATTGATTTTGTCCTGATTTCTCCTAATAATAAGCATCATATTGTTTCATTATGTTTATACATCACAAGAAAATACATTTTACACAGCCAAACACACTTTCTTTAATTGAATCTTGAGTTTTATTATACAATGTCATTCAAATGTGCAGTCAAACATAATGACAGGTTAGGTTTAAATATCCATTAAATATCCATTAATCCCTAAAGAATTAACTATCAAATTTGAGATCACCAACAAACTGTCTTCTTGTGACCTCTATAATACATGTAGCTACTAAACACACAAAAAACTCATCCATACACAATCAAAGGTGTCAGGGGAGCTTTCATAATCATACCTTCAGGTGACCATGTATCATGTTTCAATGTGAACAGAAAGTGTTACAGTATGGATAAGTAACAGTGACCCCCACCTCCAGGGGAATCGCCAGCACTCAATTTGTAATGCATTACAAATTGAGTACATTTCACAGCATGTCACTGATCTGATTCATATATTTCCAACAAAGGATATGAAGCATGCAGCAAAGTCCCAGGAGACACTGGTTATGATTTCCTGTTGGACAGCCTATTTCAAATGTTGTAAACAATAATGTGTCTTGTCTGTTCCTTTCAGTCCATTCTGCTTCTATTTATTCAATTAGTTCATAATGTAGCAAGGAAACTGAATTTGTAGGTGCTAGTCTGCTGTGTTTGTGATACAAGAAGTATGTTCTTACAATAGGTGTGCAAAGGGGATAACTGGTAGAACTAGTACGAGTTCTACGTGATCGAATTATATTTGGTAGGAATTTTCGTCTATAATTACCTCATATAAGTTGAATGAAATGCATCTTTTATGGTGGGAAAAGGCTGCCACAAGAAAGTATAATATAGCCTACTTTGTGGTGCAAAATTGTGTTTAATCAAATTACCTCACATGCATCCCCCAGGATACAGAAACCGAACTTCTAAACTTTTCTACTGTCATTTGCATTCATGTTTTTTTGTGTGTGTCAGTTGTAGATTGCTGTGACTTAGTCCACTGTTTAGCGGAGTGCATGTGCGCACCCTTGAGGGAACCTGGGACAGAGGGGAGACTGCCACCTGGTGGAATTAAAATACAAGTACACTAGGACAAAACGGTCATTAACCGGATTCTGATTTTGGATTAGGAAGAGAGAAATCAATTATTCTGTCCAGAAATATTTGACAGTATTTTCAATTCTGAAAATACTGACAATTCTTTATTGTCATACAGTCTCAAGATGGATGTTTATGTGTTGTAAACGAAACAAAGTAAAATATAGTTTAGCCTCAGATATCTTAGATTATATTAATAAGGTACTTAACAGTATACAATGTTCACTATATTTCCTCCGATGAAACCTTTTCTAAAAATCTAAGGTGCACTGTTGGAAACAAACCATTAAACATGCACCAGCTCATATCCAACTCTACAGTGGTTTGGATCTTCACAGGGGGCAAGCAGGAGAAATAGCTCTCCATGCAAATCCATTAAACGAGAATACATTACTTCCAATTTAATTCCCAAATGCTATTTATTTTAATCTAGCCTTTTAAAACTTCTATCAGTTTATTATACATACAGTGTTGCATAAAAATGACATTCTCAACCTTAACTTCATATTGTTTGTTTCTTTGTTAGTAGTTAGTGGCTCCTTTATTATAGGCTTTATTATAGGCTATGTTAAGAATATAGGAGTCAGGTGGCTGAGCGGTTAGGGAATCGGGCTAGTAATCTGAAGGTTGCCAGTTCGATTCCCGGCCGTGCTAAATGACGTTGTGTCCTTGGGCAAAGCACTTCACCCTACTTGCCTCGGGGGAATGTCCCTGTACTTACTGTAAGTCGCTCTGGATAAGAACGTCTGCTAAATGACTAAAATGTAAATGTAAAAATGCTACATTGTAGTGTGCATATTTGGCACTCAAGGATTTTGAAGCAGCCTGCTGAGTTTAATCTATTCGAATATCAGCTTCTGACACTCATGTGACTGTTCAGCTGAAAATGAATGATTTTCTCTGGCCCCCTCCCCAGCTGTGGCAAAATGCCTTTTGTCATAGTCCTCTTGACATTTAACCTTTTCGGGGATATTTAAAAAAAAAGAGACAAACTATGAGAGATGGGATGATCTATCTATTCTTGACAAATCTGTCAAGATAATTCAGAAATGTTTGCATGAAGAGTTGAATAATTGTTGTGATGCACCTTTGAGTGATCTGTGTTACAAACGAAAGACCAGAATCACTGTAAGAAGATCCAAGTGTTGCGATTTTACATTTAATACTCCTCAACATATGACTTGCTTAACTTGTTTATTTAATTCAACCAGGTGGC
Organism: Osmerus eperlanus; assembly: GCF_963692335.1. Lineage (NCBI taxonomy): Eukaryota > Metazoa > Chordata > Actinopteri > Osmeriformes > Osmeridae > Osmerus > Osmerus eperlanus. The sequence continues at coordinate 15,786,570 of NC_085023.1, forward strand.
ATTTAACTCTGTATAACCCGAACAACTATCAACTGGGCAGTAAACTTCCCTCCGTATGCCTGCGCCTCGTCCATTAAGTGTATATAGCGGGACAAGTTATCCCTGTACTTTCCAACGTGAAAATACAAGGTGTTGCATGAAAGCGCGAGAAATTATTGAAATGCGTGAGTCGCACGGCGAATGCGTGGGACTTGAGAGCCCTGCAACAATCTTAACTGCACAAAGAAATTATACTGAATGCTACACAGTGTGTGCATACTCATTTGCAGTTTAATGCACATGGGCCAATGACTCAGCATTATGTCCTATCAATATCACATTTATATCACATATGTCAAGGATTTTCTCAAAGTCATGTGAGCCGTATGCGGCCACCCTACACGAGGCAAGAAGCAGGAATCACACGAGATTCACTCACGAGATTGTCTCACTAGCCCAACGTTTTCTTAGAATGATTTGTCACAAAACGATTTAGGCTGCTGTTCGCCTGGTCTCCAAAAATTGATTTATAGTTAATGTTCCATTTAGTTGCACTTTCAAAAAGTCACTCCTTACCAATGGACCAAAGGCGTGACGAAATATTTATAACTGATGTGCTATGCTTATGGTTCACGGTTAAAGGTAAGCTACTCCCATAAATAGGGTTTAGGATAAAACCATCCCATCCGTCTGCTCTTAGCGAAAATCTCTGCATTCTTCCAGAAAATATCAGAGCCTGCATATCAATCTCTCCATCACTCAACCGAGAAATATTGTTGTTTTTTTTTAATCAATTGACCAAAACCCAGTTTCTAGTACCAAAAAGCTTAAAAAATGAACAGTGTCAGTAATGGAAAAAAAGTCCCAGAACATCTCAACGGATTGAACAAAAGAATCGTTGAGTTCCAATTATCAGAAGGGCGCATACCTGTAAAATCCCACAAGGATTCGGAAGATGTGTCCATGCTTTCTGCCATAGAAGGGGCTTACACTACTGTCCTTAGAGAGCTGGGCGAGGACACCGAACGCGAGGGCCTTTTACGCACACCATTGCGCGCAGCAAAGGCTATGCAGTTCCTTACTAAAGGCTACCATGAGACTGTACAAGGTGAGACGTTTTTATTAACTAGCCTGGAAACATTAATTCAAGAGATTGATCGATCACAAATCAACAGTCAATGAGAGCTTTGTTTTAATCTTCGTTGTAGTAGCATACTGTGTACTATATTACTGTATAATGCATTAGTCAGGCTATCACATCCAACAAAGCCGCTTTCTGAACCTTAAAATGCATTCAAAATTAAGCAAACATGCCTTATACGTAGATGAACAAGCTGCATGAGAACTATTCAGTAGTCTAAAGTATAAAACCACTATTTTTCTCAGAAGTAATAAAAAATGATTTACACTTGTTCAAGTCACCTCAGGGTATATATGTTTAACCAGTTTTACCTTTCCTTTCTCAGACATCCTGAATGATGCCATCTTCGATGAGAACCACAGTGAGATGGTAATAGTGAAGGACATCGACATGTTCTCCCTCTGTGAGCATCACCTGGTGCCCTTCTTTGGCAGGGTAAAACAACATTGCAATGTTAACAAATAATGATAAGAATAAAGATATTTCACTATTTGATCATGGCTGGCTTTTGAAACCATCCTATTACTTGATAACCAATGAATCATTACATATATTGTTTTCCTTCACTGCTATAGGTTCACATAGGATACATTCCAAACAATAAAGTAGTTGGTCTCAGTAAACTAGCAAGAATTGTTGAAATCTACAGCAGAAGACTTCAAGGTATGTCTGCTCTTGAACTATATCCCATTTATTTTTACATTTACATGTATTCATTTAGCAGACGCTTTTATCCAAAGCGACTTCCAAGAGATAGCTTTACAAAAGTGCATAGGTCAATGATCATATTCACATCATGATCACATTTTTGAGTTAGCATGCTGATGACTAATGCCAACAGTTAATCCCTTCAAACCAGGTCTATGTAATAACATGTTTTTTTTTTCAGTTCAGGAGCGTCTAACCAGACAGATTGCTACTGCTATCTCAGAGGCATTGGAGCCAAAGGGTGTTGCAGTCATTATTGAGGCAGGGTAAGTGGCATGCCATGGTCATATTCTTCCTGGATGTTTTGTATATTATGTTTCAAGAAGAAAATATTCCATGGCAGTGTAAATTCCACATGCTAAACATATAGTTTGTTTTTAACTAAATGTCACAGTAAGGGAGAGAGAAAGTAGTCTACATTGAAACTACACCAGTATTACAACCTTTATATTTTTTTTAAACAGAAAAACTATGCCCGGGTATAGTTTGTCAAACTATTACATATCTTTCTGTGCTTTAAAATTTAAGTTTAACTAACTTAAAGTTAATATAAGTTTGAATTTGAACATGTATCAAACATATTTGTCAGTTCGTTCAATGAATTACAACTATTAACTGAAGATGGTACTCTAATCTTTTATATTATGTGTTTCAGTCATATGTGCATGGTGATGAGAGGTGTCCAGAAAATAAATAGCAGAACTGCAACCAGCGTCATGATCGGAGTGTTTCAGGAGGATCCCAAGACTCGCGAGGAGTTTCTGTCTCTGATCAAGAGGAACTGACACGATCAAACTATCTGTGGGGCTTTCCAAGCAAAGCCTTTTTCTTTTCTTTCCTCCCCGTATTATGTATCTCACTGACAGTCTTAGTTGATGTCAAGCATTCTCCTCTGTAGTTTCCCCCCTGAATAAGAGACTCTGTAGGGCTGAACTGGTGCTGCTGCATTTATAGAATTATTGTCCAATGATTGGTGCAAAAAAACGAACAGGGGCCCATTATCATTATTAAGGGTCACCATCATTTATACATGTTTATGAGTGTTATATATGTGATATCATAAGTAGTCCTGAGGTTGTGACAATGTTGATATGACACCATTGTTACTGTTGCGTACATCTGTATATCATGTACATGTACACAGCAAAAAACAACAACACATTTATACAATAGCAAGTGCTGCCAATCTAGAGTTGAGGGGACTTAACCCTTAATCTAATGGTGATAATACTACATACATATGTTCCACAAACACACCTCCATAACCTTCAATTATGACAATGTTTCTGAGACTATGAAGAACCGATCAAATTCATGTCAAATAAATAAAGGTTTCGTTGGTTTGACAATTTCAAGAAGGCTTGTGTAATCTCTAATTCCAGGAATCTGTTTGTGTCTGTGTGTCCATGGCTCGATTATTTTTGCAAACCAGGCACTCAATAAAAATCGGCAGGTGTCTTGCTCAGGACACAAGATGGTAAAGTATCGTCTCTAATGTTTTTTGAGAAGCTATTTTCACGGAAAAGAAAAAAAGGCCTAACAGTCAGGTGGCTGAGCGGTTAGGGAATTGGGCTAGTAATCAGAAGATTGCCAGTTCGATTCCCGGCTGTGCAAAATTACGTTGTGTCCTTGGGCAAGGCACTTCACCCTACTTGCCTCGGGGGAATGTCCCTGTACTTACTGTAAAGTCGCTCTGGATAAGAGCGTCTGCTAAATGACTAAATGTAAATGTAACAAGTCAGACATGTTGCATCACAGGCACTTTATGGAAAAACTCAAATGAGGTCTTGCTCGACAACATTTCAATTGACAATTTAAAAATACATTTTTTGAAGGGTGCCCTCTTTTTACATTTTTTTTGTGTGGAAACGTTTTGATTGGGAGAAAATTGGACAGCAGAGGATGCTCAAGAACCAGAGATGGATATTTTATCAGTACCCATTCATTTGAAACAGCAGTGTTCTCACCTGCTTGTGGCTTAATGCCTCTTTCAGTGGTAAACCTGCTCATTTCTGAATAAGACCCCAAAATAGATTAAGACAGTAATCACATTTATTCAGAATAGAGAAAGTTGAATGGGAAGAGGCTACACTGGTGTCTGTAGTACTCAGGATGACCTGAGGCATTAACCTCAACAGCATGTGTTCAGGCTCAACATTCCCTGTTCAGGGAGAGAAGGTTAACTCCTTAATGTGCTGGGGAATTAACACAAATAATAAAATGCAAGTTTGGGCAGAAAAGGAGCACCGTTACCATTAAAGCTTTTTATAAACATGTTAAAATAAAAATAAAACCTATAAGATCAGTCATTTATAATTAAGTTGGCACCTTTATACATCAATATAAATGAATAAACGTTCAAATATCAATCCTGATGATCTTTCAGTTTAGCTGACAAATATTCGAGGTCTTTTCCTTCTAACTTGGATAGGGTATGGGAGAGTAGGAGGTTTGAAAGAGGGAGTGTATGAGGAGGGGGTAGAGGGTCAAACTGGGTTTAAGTGTGCAAGTTGAGGGGATATTGTGGTTGGGTAGGGGAGTTGTGCTCAAACTAATACTCTGTGCTCCAGTCCTTGGCATTAGAAGCCAGAGTGAGTAAGGAGGTTGTCTAGAGACTGTGCTTGGATGGGGAATAGGGATAAGACATAGTATGTGCTTAATTGAAATGGACATATTGGGTTGTCTCATCCCCATTAACATCCATTCTATACAGTCACATTCAGTTCTTTGGGCATAAACCCAGGTTCATGTTATATTTGCACTGCAAGTCAAACCATATAGAGCTTATAGTGTTTTCTTAACAAAGGATAGGTGGAGGAGTCATTCTTCAAACACGAATATTCCCTCTTTATACTAAAGGGATTCCATTCTGTTTCTTAAAGAAAATTGAAGAAAAAGATGAGGTTGACTTCCAAGCTCATGTAAAGCTCCTGGATGAAAGGTACAGAATGCAATACAACACATTCCATCTTCCTCTATAACTATGAATGATATTAGAAAACAATTACTCAAAACTTAAAAATGCATACTTTTTTCCTTACAGTTTATAATGTAAGTTTGTACAAGTAAAAGGATTAAAAAACGGTTAAAAAAGAAGGTACTTTGGGAGGCCTATACAGTCTTGCTGAGGAGATTGACTTGGGTCTGCTCCTTTGGTTGTAAAACTGCAATATCACCCCGCAGACAGCAGGAAAAACATTAAGCTTTTGAGGTGCCCAAATCTAAGATGGTTTCCTCTTATATCAATTTCAGTCTTTCGGTCACTCTCTCCCCTGTTTATGACGTCTCTGTCCTTAGTTCAGAGGTGTATTCAGGTTGGTTGTTGGCTTTGCCTGTGCCTTGCATCACGTGATAAGACAGCAATTAATACATCGCGGCCCCAATCTTCTCTTCAGGGCTCCTTTCTTCCTCTTGGGGGTAAGGATGGCGATGATGGCCTCGTCAAACACAGTCTTCAGTCCCTTCTGTGTCAGGGCAGAGCACTCCACGTAACAACATGCTCCAATCTGGGAAGAGAAACGACGCCCAGGCCGTCAAACACAGACTGATCAGTAGACACAAATGAGAATTCATCAAAATTCGAACCAGACCAGAAGGAGTTCTATCACTCTCCTGCTCAGTGAGCTCCCCTCTCAAATCGCAGTCTCTCCCCACTGCTAACAGCAGTGTACCTCTTTGGCCAGCCTCTGGCCCTGCTCAGTGGTGATTGGCTTCTCCTTCATGTCATTCAGCTTGGATATGGTCTTTGGGTCATCACGCAGGTCAATCTGAAATGAATGGAGATAACGCAGCAGGCTTCCTGTCAGCAGATACACAACTCAGCTGGGAAGGATCAAAGATAAACTGCACCTTCAAGCAAAGTCTTGAGTTTTGCATTCTATTATATGAGAATACAGTTGTACAAGGATGAATGTATCAGGGAAGCCTGCTTGCTGTGTGGCATTCTTATATTAAATCTACTTCCCTTACCCTAATCTATTTTTTGTCATGGAATTAATAGTAGGCCTATTAGTCCCTTCATCTACTGTGCACACATTCATTTAAAAGCAAAGCACATAGACCCCATGTAAAAAAACTTTAATGAAAGTACTTTAATGAATGCACTTATAAAACACACACTCCCCATGCATAACTTAAGTACATATAGTACTTTCAGACATAGCAAGTCCCGTTGAGGCTAGCACAGTGTGCACCGATTGGCAGTTATGTGGCTCCGGTCTCATGTCTGAGCCTATGGACCTACATTAGCATGCAACTCAGGCAACCGACTGATTCATTGACAAGGGATAAAAGACTAGTAAATATCAGCTGACAGTACAATAAATCAAACGTCTACAATGCTAACCTCTCCACCACTGTGCCCATGCTCTGCTGCTGCTTGTCAGGGAACACGAACAGAGTTATGAACAATTGTGGATTTGATGTGTAGACTAGCCAGTTCTTATCATGGAGATGGTCCTCAATATGAATACATCTGAGAGCTCTAAATAGTTCAAAGTGAGTGTAATCTGTGTGAGGTGTTTGGTAGTAGCATTTTATAGGCACCAGTGATATCAATAAAGCGTGAATGACTTCTAATGTACACTGTATACACTTGGTTGGTCTCACCCGGGTTCCTCCTAACAGGTAGGGGACACTAGCTGCATCGACCACACTCACCTGGGTTCCTATGAGCAGGTAGGGGACAGTAGGTGCATATTCCTGCAATTCCGGCACCCACTCCTCCCTAACGTTCTGGAAGCTGGCTGGGTTAACCACAGAGAAGCAGATGAGGAAGACATCGGTCATGGGGTAGGACAGGGGCCGGAGGCGGTCATAGTCCTCCTGGGAAAGTGTGTGTTTGAGAGGTGGAGAGACAGGAGAGGAAGAGGTTCGATGATCTTGCAGCCTCCCTTTCATCGCATGTACGGAATTATCATTCATTAATTATTCAATTGTAAGAAAAATGAGTCCAGCGAATGTACAGTCATCCTTTTAAAAAGTGAGAGACCGCATGAGAGAGAGACTACACTGCTATGCTTACAGTATCTGCTGGGTTCTTCCAAGCTACTAGGCTCTTTTATGAGAGCAGTGAGCAGTTTTATGACAGGAGCGATGAGCATAAAAAATTAGCCATTCCAGCAATAAGTTATAAAATGAAGGAATGTGCAGATTCTACCAGATGACCTCTGTCTTTCAATATTTCGCTTTTTCTCTGTCACAATTTGCCACAAGGGATTTCTTCACATTTGCAGCACTTCACAGAAATCAAGAAGAAAGGCATGAGACCTTTTTCGCCACTGCAACTGCCATCTCCGATATGTCTCAAACTATTGCACAGTGGCATAACCAAAGGATTTCCTTACCAACAGCGATCCCAAACTCTCTTGCCTGTCACTGATAAATGCCTTTGGCTGCTTGTTACTGTATGTGCACAGAATTAAATATATGTGTATATTAGGTCTGGTGTCTGGTGGCACTTTTGGTGTTCATGACCCATCCCTCTGAATGATGTGGACGTATAGTGATGTATGATTTGAGTGGGGTCATACAAATGAAAAGCCTAATCAGCCCAATCCAGTCAAAATAATTTAATCCATCAACATCCCTCTGTCCGGAAGATAAAATGTTACAATATAAATTGCCACCATCGTGTCTTATTTCAGTCTCTCACTGTCACAACATTCACACTTTGGTGCAGTGCTACTTTAAAGTTTATTGAGAGAGGAGCACTCTGGCATCTGATTCAAGTCATTTACATATAAATCTATTGAGGAAAATAAATCTGTATGCTAATGAATTATATAGCTTGTCTATGACTTTGTATATGACTTTTATATTATGTACATATTCGATTAGAAGTTGGGCAGATATACTGCTGAGTTGTAGACAGTTTCTGAAGGAACTGACATTATCAGCCCTCCTGGAAACATGACCAGATCACATAGAAAAAGGGCTGAGATGTCTCAAGATGTCTTGTGTAAGATCATGTGAGTGTTTGTGTCTGTACTGGTCTGTGAGAGAGTGAGTGTATTTGTGTGTGTGTGTACAGAAGCAACATTCATCCCCCAGCATACGTGCAGAACACACAGTCTTGCCGTCGTCTCAGCAGCTTACTGTAAACACAGCAGCTTCTCAGGTTGTACCACGACAGCTGCCGTAGAGCCCTAACAGCCGTAGATCTCTCTGATTACCACACTGTTTCTTTACTACATACCTACCTTATGTCATGTATGTAAATGTCACCTTTACATCACGTGTGTATATCAAGTAGTATGAGAGAGATGAGTGCCGGTGAAGGAAAGACAGAGAGACAGAGGTGTAAAGAGTGAGAGATTAGTAGAGTGAGATAGAGACAGATAGAGCACAGGGGTGTGTTTGGAGTGCTAATAAGCAGGGTATATGCATACCACCTCTCCTGTACATGTCTATACATTTCTGTGAGGGTGAGGCTTTGCATGGCATGCCCACTGTGTGTGTTGTTGAGTCAGTGACATATGAGAGCTATGATATCAGTGAGTCATTCCTCCTCCCCCTCATCCTCCATAGTCACTTTGGCTGGCGGTGTCAGAGACAGACGCCTGTTCAAACATGGCCGCTGGCTAGGAAAACAAGCGCAAGGAGACGCTTCTGAGTTCTATCTATGGGTTATTATTGGACATGAGGTTAGGCAATACCTTGAGGCCAACCACATGGATGCTGTTCAATGGAGAGGAAATTCTTCTTTAAGTACTCCTTCTGTTTGCAATCACGGTCCGTGATGAACAAGCTTCAATGCTCATCAACAGCAGACAGCTTAAGAGTTCAGAAGGGGCATCTAGCTACATAAGGCTACAGCTCAGTAAAGATGGCCCTTATGGCTGAGTAAAGCCCACTTACTGCCCCCCCCCCTGCTGTGATGTCTGGGGGTCACTGGGCCACATTAGGGCTATGAGTCAAAAAACTGTACCAAAAAAGGCTGGCTATGGGATGAGTAAATGTAGCAAAGTAGTGAAGTAGTAGAAATGTAGGAATGAGTAAGGCGGATTCTGGGGGAGGGAAGCGGGATGGCGGCGGTTGGGCAGTGTTGCCATGGGTACAGCAGCACTTGATATCCACTTCCTGTTTCCTCCACCAGAACAGTGATGCTGCTAGTTTCACATTAGAGCAGCAACAGCAGGATGAATAAATAAATAAAGACTTGTTCCTCAATTCTGCATCTATACGTTCAAGAGCTAATAGAATGGGCTACATGTCTGGATACATGTAGTATGTCCGGATGGGACAGCATACAAAAACACAGTCAGAGCACAATAACTTACCCTTATTACTGGTCTGGTATAATTATGTTACCCTGGTATCTTTTTCTGATGTTATTGTTACATTGGGTCACAGGGTTGTACATGACTCTCCATCATGTGCAAATGGGTCAGTGATATACTCTGAAACAACAAAGAATTGTGGGAGCTCCAGCACCCTGCCAGGGATATAAATATTAAAAAGGTCCTTGGAGCCAATAAAACATGTGTAATGCAGAGTCAGAGGTGGAGACTACGGAGGGAGAGGGGGAATTGGTGTCTGTGGCTTGGTGGTTTGCACTAACAGAGACAGAGGGAGAGAAAATGTACAAAGGGTTAGTTTATCCACATTCTGGGTCACCTCTATGGGCCGAATTAGCGGTCTGAAAAGCTGCTTTCGTTTTATCTCTCTCACCCACACCCCCTCCTTTCTGTCTCTCTGTCTTCCTCTTTCCCTGTCTCTCCCTCTTCCTCCCTCTCTAATTCGCCCTCCCCTTCTCTCTCTATCCAGCACTCAGTCTTTGATCAGATGCTGAAGCTATAAACATTACCAGCTGGCCTTGTGCTCTGCATAAAGAGGTCAGATGAGGTGGGGGCGAAGGGGCTGTGTAGGCTGAGAAGTAACTCTACTCTCTGTGGCCTCGGCACCCACACTCGACATCTGGGTAACTTCTCAATTTCACAAATGCTTTGAATCAGCTAAAAACAAATATGCTGCTTCTGACACACATTTGCAATCATAGGAACAAACACAAAGTTGTACGCCTGGGTCCCTTGGCAACTGATTTACAACCACATGTTTCTTCATAAGCATATCATAGGTCTGTATGTTTCATTGTTGGGGCTTTGATTCTGTACTGACTCTGAAGAGACAGAAGGTTGCTCCTGGAATTGATTTTCTAACCATGAACAATGGACTCCCTGAATATTTCCAAGCCGTCCTCTTGGCGCTCGTCACCTTTCCGGCGAGCGGGTTGGGTTTCAGCTCAGGACACATTTGGACTTCACACAGTTAAATCTGGTCCTGAGAAGTGTGAACTATTCTTTGCTGTGTGTCACTTGCCACTTTTAGATGGCGGAAAAACTATTGGGGAGAGTGGAGGGCCACGGAAAGGGGCCGTGTTTATATGTGCGCCGTGTGAGAGTGTGAAACATTACAGTATGTGTGTGAATACACATGTTTCAGTGTGCGCACAGTGGGAGTTGAACTAAACTCTTGTAACATAATGCTACATTGTAAAGACAAAGCCTAAGCATTGGCCAGTCCCATTAAGATGGTGACATCACTACTGGACATAGGACCCCTGTTCTCCACATAATAGACCTATTGAGACCACTCACTACCAGCACTGTCAATCACACACAGCAGACTCTGGCATTACAGCCATGTGTGAAAACCATCACCTGTTGCAGCTTAACTTCCAAACTGAAATTTGTGGGTGTGTTTAGAGCAACGTTGTTTGGTTACCAGTCCACGAGACAAATGGGATCGACAGAGAAAGAGAGAGACAGAGAAATTATGTCCTTGGACGTGGCATGCTTGGCACTGAGCCAGAGTTAAAATAAACTGTACCTGACCAGCTGTGTCGTACAATCCCAATAAGTACTGCTTCCCGCCAACATTGACACTCACTGCAAAGCAATCACAAAGGCTGGATGAGAACGACACAGAGAGAGAGCTACAGAGAGAGAGAGCTAGAGAGTGAGAGAGCTAGAGAAAGAGCGCTATGGGGAGAAAGGGTTGTCTAATCCCCTCCTCCCCCTAATAAAATGAAGGCAAACAAGTGGTTTGGATTAGATGCAAGCCAATGTAATTTGAGGAATATTATGAAACTACGGTTGTTTTCTAAATAAATGTTTAGGCTACACATTCCAGGGATATCATTTTACTAGCTAGTTGACATCCTTTTAACAACTTTTGCTAGACAGTCGTTTATGCAATTTGAGTGCAAGCATAGGGATTATGCAATCACTAATGGTTAGGGTCATAGATAAATGTTTAGGTTTAAAGTAAAAACTACCCATACCTGCATAGTGGTCAAACACAGTGGGCACATACTCCTCGGGAAAGGCGTCATTGGCATAGCTCATTAACAGACATGTTTTACCCACAGCACCGTCACCAACTACAACGCATTTCAACATAATAGTACCGGTTCCGTTTGCCATGATCCGGACATAACCATAATCCTCCGACGCCCTGTTTTCCTGAGCTGCACGGTGATCCCCAATCGACAGGCATCACCAGCGTCTGAGTCCAATTGCGCGACGCACCGAGATCAATTGGAATTGCATCTCTCCCACCGTCCACGTTTAACAAATTTGCCAGTAAATATGAAGGGGGTTTCCTCTCGCTCCGCATATACAGACGAAACAAACAATGCAGGTTTCACTACTTCTTATTCAGAAATGGATTAACTCGGTGACAAGATCTCTCTGTCCCCCGCCCAGGTCTGTCGGTACAGTCTGCAATACGCGAGCGTGGAAGTCACGGCGCCTGTTCCCCAGCTCGCCCCTTGGCTCTCGGTCCCTTGCTTCGTTTAGGTTGGCAGTAGCCTATAGACAAGGTGGGTTCGCTTGCTGGAGAGGCGGGGCTAGAACTTGAGACCAAGGGGCTCTAGTCAAACTCCACAAGTGGTATCCTAATTTTGTCCACAATTGCGTGTTCCGTGCGTTTTTCTCCCGATTATCACTTCAGGATAATAGCCGTAGCCTCCAGGAGTTGAAACAGCACTGACTCAAACATAGTTCTACAGTCATCTCAGTTGAAACAGAACAGTTTGCAGTAGTCTAAAGATCTTTAAATACATCATGTGACTTTATCATAAAGTTTGAAATGCATGATAACTTTTCCATTCATTTCATAAAATTGTGGAGGGGGAGGGGCATAGCCTCCAGAAAGAGAGATTATTTTGCATAGCTAAGGCCTATTAGAATTGAGCTGACATCCTGAATATGTTATTCAGACTTTATTAAGTATATTACCCTATTATCTTATTTTATATGTTAAACTAAAGACAGTGGGTTTTCAATAAGTGCAAAATGTGTGTCTACTCGCTACCTTGTACTTTCATCTCTTATCAACTGTATTTGACGATGTTCCCTAGCCAGATGTTAGTGGTCCAATCGGCTCGAAGGGGCGTGACCATGCAAGCAGCAGGAGAAGTGCGCTGAGGATGCGCCGCCGCTCCGACCGTCCTGGTAGCGCTGTCATCACATTTGACAGTTGCTGCAGCTGTCACGTGACCAAACAATTACCTCATCCTTGCCGTCAAAATCATGTTGCACTGTAGGTGTTGTATATATTACTTATAGTAGCTATGCAGTAGTTGAAGGCCAAGGAACATTTGAAATCACAGAACTAGACGCTGGGTATTTGTAAATGAACTGTTGCGTATGGCAATTCTTAGTACATTTCTGTACCCCTGCTCCACAACTTAAAGTGTGTATCGACTTTGTTGTTGACAGGTAGGTCTGGTCAGCTGCATGAGTTCATTAGTGGGCTGCTGGCCTTATTTCCTAGTGGGTGACATTTAATACCAACTGGCTATTTCTGTAACACGACTACTTTAATGGTGAGTATATAAATATATACACAGTGTTCAGACTATTTTTTTATTACATTTTGCTACATTACAGCCTACAGTAAATTGACTACACACAATGACCCATATTGACAATGCAAATTGTATTATCCTAACTCTATAAAAAAAAACTATGTGCACATTTATTTATACAGTGGTACAATGGTCTAATACCACATTTAACATTTGATGGAAGAATTGAAGACTGAGAAAGCCAAACAGACATTGCAAGAAGCTTTTTGAAAAAATGTCATGCTGGAATAGCATGGGTTATCACATTTTTTACAAATTTGTGGAGTTCTTAAGATATTCATAAATTAATATAAATAGAACTTAGATTAAACTTTTCACTCAAACTGCACTATATATCTATCATGTTCTGCAATAAAAAATGAAGTAATCCACAGTCTGCATACTACATTGCATCTGTGGTAGTCTCACTGCTCTTCTCATTACTACACCCCCCTGTGCACACACACACACACATCTTCAAAAGAGCATCCGTCATCTGTTGGTCATTTAAAGTGAAGATGCGTAGCACCAAGGCAGAACAGAGTTGTGCAGGCAATCACAAAGCTGAGATGAGCTCCTAAATTAGAGTGTGCAGGGCAGGCTCGCTGGGAGGCTTTGGTTAAATTACAGGCCATGTTTTTAGTGAAGGCTGGGCTCGTCCCCGGACTGGCAGCAGCTGAGGACCATCACTCATACGCCTCTCTTCCTCCGGCTTGTTAGACAGTAGACAAATGAACACTATCTACGAAAAGGATGTGCAAGCATAACACATCTGTGTGTGTGATAAGTCACCCCTCCAGGTGGGAGTCAGGTGGCTGAGCGGTGAGGGAATCCGACTAGTAATCTGAAGGTTGCTGGTTCAATCCCCGGCTCTGCCAAATGACGTTGTGTCCTTGGGCAAGGCACTTCACCCTACTTGATGATAAGATGGAGGGAAAAAGCAGGAGAGGTCATGGGGAGGAAGCCATCTGGTTAGAAGTATTTGTCTGGGGACAGCCATTGAACAGTCATGTCGACATGCCACGGTAACCCTGTCAAATACCATTAAGCAATCTGAAGGTTGAATTGATCCTTTGTATCACCAGTAAAAGAAAATGAATCCACTTGAGTTGGGAGGTATGTTGAAAGGTTAAGAAATCCATTTAACCAGGGTGATTTTAGTTGATAAAGTATAAATTACAATTCTTACCACCATAAATAAAGAATTTACAAAAACTTAAAGGCAGTTGTTGATTTTTTCACGGTTTGTGTATTTACACCACTGAGAAATCCCTCTCAAAAAACTTTTAACTGTGATAGACTAACCTACCTTAGTAGTTGCACAGGGACATCTTGTGGTGCAATAGGATAACTGCAGCTTTCCATTGCTATATTCTCTTTCAGGCTGCGTATAAATGACATGTTCTAACTATGTGAATGCCTCTCACATTGTCTCTGTTGTTAACAGTTTGAAACCCTTCCTTAGTCGCACTGTAAAGATGGAACACAAGAAAGAAGGCAGGGTTCTCTACTGCCTTGTCTGTATCATGTTTGTTCTGGAGATTAATCTGCACAAGAAAATGAACAAATGAAGCTCACATCCTAGTTTGAAACCAATTCAGTACAAACAGAGTCCAAAGATAACAAATGTGCATCCATGTGCGGAAAAAAACAAGCCAAGCATCCTGTCCTATCTTGTGTTTTCGTAACTTTGTGTTTGAAATAGAAAAAGTGTTAGAATCACCAGTCTGGAGAACTGATACAGACCTGATAACCAAAGGATTTTGATAAAGATGAAAGACTTTAACTCCCCTTTAGACACATGTTTGTTTTTCTGTTTCATAATCTGGACAATTTTCTCTGGTGTGCCACAACAGAAAAATATATTTTAAAAAAATTATAATAAAATAAGCAAACTTGTTGAATATGATTAATTTATTATGATACAAGTGCAATAAATAATAAATAGATAAATAAATCAACAAAACTGGATTGGGATTTAAAAAGCAGTGACAGTCCTACAAACACAATCCAAATAGAGTCCTGTACAAGGCAATGAAGAGATCACCAAAATAATCAAATATTCTTAGTAAACACTAGTGTCCTCAGATGTGGTAAGGTCCAGACGGTCTCCCTCCCACCACTCTCCCTCAAGTACTCCTAGGATCTCCTGCAAGGATAGGGCAGGGAGCTCAGGCAGTGAGGTGTGCTGATGCAGGTCCTGCCCTGGGTGGCTAGACATCAGATAAGACTCTGGAGAGGCTCTGCTCCAGGGACCATCCAACTGGCAGTACTGACCCGCCATAGGTGAGGAGTTCTCCTGGCCCACCTCCCAGCAGCCAGAGTCAGGGGTGGATGGAGCCTGGCCCTTGGACATGGGCTCTCCACAGGCCATGTAGAAGGGCTGTTGCTGCTTTGATGATCCTGGGTAAAGCAAACCTTGGCTGGAGCCTGAGCTGTAGCTGCTCCCCTCCAGAGGACTCCACGTGGACGGCAGTGGGGATGGCTGCTCTCCCATTTGGGGCCAGCCTCCTGGGACCATCTGGTAACCAGGTTTCCTAACTGCATGGCTGGAGCTGGCGGCCAGTAGAATACTATGGTGAAGGCCAAACATGGAGCTGTAGTGGCTAGTGTCCTTTGGGGTAGAGTAAGCTGGTGGGCAAGTGCCATAGAAGCAGTCTGCCTCCACTTCCTGCTTTACCTGTGCTGGGTAGGGTGGCGGTGAGCACTGGGAGGGCAGAGGGGTGGTGCTAGGCTGAGTTCCACCGGTGCTCATGGGGAGTGGATCCGGGGTAGTGGTCTCTGACTGCCACAGGGCCTTCTTGGCTCCCTTACACTTCAGTGTCCGAGCTCGTCTGTTCTGGAACCATACCTAAAGAAGAAAGGGACTTTGTGTCAGATATTTGCAAGGATATACTGTTGATGTTATCGCTGTTGACTAAGATAGTCTGCTTCGCTTTGTGTTTTTGTTAATTATTTTCGTAGTTTACCAACAAACACATGGAGAAAATAGTGAAAGACTGGCTCTTATCTAGGTGGTATCTGCTCTGTTTGCAGTAAGTGTTGTACATTCTACAAGTCAATACAAATAAAACCAAGCAGATAAAAAGTGCTTGCTTCATCTTAATGATGAAACAGATAAACTAAAAAGCCTGATTGCAGTATCAACAGTTCTGACCCATAGGCTATTTGAACATAAAGCCCTGTTTATCACAACAATCCCCTGCATGTTGTCTTCTATGTTGTCATATTGTATGTGTGTATATGTGTGTGTGTGTGTGTTTGTGCGCATGCATATTTGCATGAAAATCAGTGACCTGCCAGTAAATACAAAAGATGATGATGCGAGGTTCCATCTTGGCCATGTTCTTACCTGGATGCGAGACTCCGGCAGGCCAGTGGTCTGGGACAGGCTCTCTCTCAAGCTGATGCCAGGGTAAGGGTCTGTCTCGAAGGTAATGCGCAGGAGCTCTACGTGCTCCTTGGAGAAGCTGGTTCTCTTCCTGCGGCTGGCGCTCCGGGATGGGCCTCCAGAGGTGGAGGTCACCTGTCTGGGGGCCTCTAGGGGGAAAACACAGGACAGGGACTGTGTCAGACATCGCTCCAGGGCAGGACAGTGGGTTGCGGGGGAGTTCTTATCCTGGGCTTGTATACAACACTGTTCCTCACTAAAATAGCCCTATATTGGAAGACTTGTGGTGAACAATGTTACAATACTAGAGTTAAACCAAACAGGAAACACAGTTATGCAAAGATGCTGTGTAATGGTAGAACATCAACAAGCAAGCAAACTCGAGTCCCTGCAATGTGTTTATGTTGTCTTTGACACATGCAGTATGATAAATACATCTGAGACATATATACACATCTAGGCATTTACAGAAGAAACCAGGCCATTCATTCTACATTCAGACAGAAAGCTGCAAATTACATTCAGTGTCAGCCAATGACATCTCCTTACCAATGCTGGTGTCTTTCCACATAATTCTGTGAGGTCTCTGGTTCCTTCGGTTCTTCTGAGTGTAGGTAAGTGAAGATGCTCCTGCGCCGAAATCTGAGTAGCTTTGTTTCCTGAAGGCAACAGGGGCCTATTTATATGAATCACCTGAGATCCCAGGCCCACCTTAGCACCCCTCCCATCAGAGGTGCTGATTGTGCAGTGTCATCTTATTGGTGACAGTTTGTTTTGAAGGAGCAAATGAGAGAATGGGGGATGGGGGTGTGTATGCTGTCTTTACAATACTAAAGTTAAGATCATCTGACCAACCCACACACCCCAACACAGAACCAACCATAGCAGTCCCCATCAAGTACATGCAAGATCAGTGGCATCTTTCATACAGTACTATGTTACAAATATATTTGGAATGTGAAAATGTTCTTTGAATATCTGTTAAAATAAGCAATTGGTTTAAAAGTACAATAACAATTTAAAAGTCTTTTATTTACATATCTGTTTGATTTTTGACAAATAAGTTTGAGTGATTTCAATACTAGTCACTAAAAGGTGGTTTCTGAAAGTCTTTTAATAGCATATGCAAAATAACAGAGCTTAATCAGTAAACAATACACTTGAAAATGGTTACCTCACATGACTAACAGGATAAGCAAAATTCAAAAGAAACTTTTGCAACTGATTTCTTTTCAAATGCAAAACAGTGAGTATACTTGGGAAAACTGGGATTGTTAATTGTTTAATGATTAATTGGACCACTATCTCCCTATTTAGATAGAGTAGAGCCATTCGACTGAATGGGCTAGCCTGTGCCCACTACTGAGTTCTTAGGACAACTTGACATGTCCAGGCCTTGTGAGGGTGACCTTTCACCTCCATGACATCACTTCTTCTTTCATATGGATGCAAAAAAAGGTTAATACAATATACATTTACTGTGTACCTAGCTTGCGCATACATGGAGTCCAGTGGAATCGCAACCATGTTATCTACAAATAGAAAGACTTATAATATCAGCATCTACTCTAGAGAGAGGCATTCCTGGTTCCTTCACCCCTTATCTGACTGACTGAGGATCAGTGTCTCAATGGGTTGGGGTCGGCTCCTGAGAGTCCCACTCATTCAGGTCAAAGACGAATGTGGATGTATCATCCAAATCCAATCACATTTTATGCATATACTTATGGCACACTCCAAAATCGGCTTTATATGAATAGAGTGTTTATTTTGTTAAAAGTAGCTTACATTTAGGAATTCGGATACTTCCATGGACTGCACTTTACCTTCAACATTTGAATGCTTCCATTGTGTTTAAAACATAACTCTATATCATTAGTCATAGACTACTTTTGTAATATTTTGAGTCTGCTTCATCTGATTACAGTTTGTCCACACGTTTACATACAATGACCCGTGAGTGAGTGATTAAAGACGACTAATAGTTTGACTACTGGGCTTTTCAACAAATGGATCAAACGGTTGTGTCATTATTGTCATGCAGAAGGATTATCCTGGGTCATTGGCAAGTTTAGAAGGCTGCAGCACTTTTGAGTTCAAACATAACAAAAACTTATTTTGAAATGATCAGTACTGCAACAATATGTTATGTTATTCGAAAATATATGAGTCCTCAATCTCATACCGATTAATGGCACTCTATAAAATAATTTATGGGGAATTTACCGACGATGTAGATTATTAACTACACAAACAGTCAGCAGGGTGAATTTACACTGTGCATTCGTGTTGTGACTGCACATTCAGATTAGAGAAGGGGACCAACCAAGCAACCATGGCAAAAAGTGATGGGTGCGATTATTTTAAGAGGACCAGTCTTTTCTGGATAATTACAGTAACGCTTTCAATGGGATACTTCACCGTAAGTTAACAGAACCCATGTCGTTGTAAAATCGTTTTTTTTTAATGATAAAGTATGTTTTATTTTTCAGTGCCGCCATGTTACTAAAACGTCCAGCAAGCTAACGTGTTACTTCCAATAGGTTCCGGGTAGCTACTGTATAGTACAACAATTCTAAATTCTGAGTTGACAGAGATTAATCAATATTATTGTATGCGTTTATTATATAGCTAGCTGATTTTGTTTTGTGTGGAATCAATTACACAATACCATACTTTAAAATACATTTGATTTTCTATTTTAAGTTAGAGCTAGAGCTACCTTTCTTCAAAATAGCTAGCTAGTTAGCTGCTTGTCAGGTTATCAATCAGTTCAGTCTTGTTGATTAAATGATCTGTTATCAATTTGGGTTATATATTAGCTGGATAAGTATATTTGTCGAGTATGGCAAAAGTCAAGGCTATGCATGTGTTATAGCTGGCCTACATAGTTTACGTAATAGCAATCCAAAACGTCGAGGTTTTTGAGTAAGGCTAGTGGGCATACGTGTGGATAACTAGGCTAGCTAGACTCTATTTATGTGGCAAGCTTGCTATTTCATTCATTATCGAGTTCCCCATTTCTTGCTTCATTATCTAAACTGCTCCCTCTGAGATAAATGTCAGGGTTTGCTAACTGAACGTGCCTAGTTACAATACCACGTTCAAACAAAGACGAAAATGGGTTTGGCCTCATTCAGGGTCAAAGGTGGTGGGTTGGTTCACAATAAACCTTAGTACACAAGCTGGAGGCCCAGTGAGATCTGAATAATAGATGTTTTTGTCAGGTGTGTTGTGTGATCCATGCCTATATTCTAGGATGATACTATGAAACTATGGACTTGACACAGTTTGGGCTAAACTGATTTGGATAATTGAAGGATTGGATAGGCCTTGGGTACCATACAGTAGAATATCTTACAGAATTATCTGTTTTGTTCTGTTGTTCTGAGTTGACAGTTTCTAAATGTTTATGTCTTTCAGTGTGTCGTCTTCATGCCGGAACATGTCCCTTATGACAACCTGGGCCCACTCGGCTCTCTTTCCAAATACCTGGTGCACAACCATCATGATCTCATGGTAAAAGGGTAAGAAACAGTGGACACCCACTAACACAGTATCCAGTACTGACATTAAACCAGGTTACAGACCCATGGTAAGACATTCAGCAAATAGCCTGTAAGTGTGTAAGGGATGAATATTGTTGAATGTTATAGTTTCAATGTAGTGTAGCTTGTGTGATGCTAATGAATTGGAAAGATAGATTATCCATGAATCTTGTCACACATCAATGGATCCTATCGTTATGAAGTGCTAAGTACCCACACAATGCAGATAATTAGTCATCTTAATCAACGTTAGCCTTTTCCTTGCCATTTCAGAACAGCTGATAATGGCCCTGTTAATCAATCACAATGACCCATTTGGTAGCATAAGAACGGAGCTGTAACATTCACATCCTTCTGCCCTGTTTCAGTTGGTGGGCAGCCTGGGCCATCCATGTGTTTGAAGCTCTTGTTGCCATGAGGATCTGTAGGTGAGTAAAACTACCTCTTGCATCCCCTAGGGGTCACTGTAGTTCTGCAGCAGCTCTCCTCACAATGCATTGCCACACCCATTGTGTACACAAGTACAAATGTTGCACAAGATGATAAACTCTGTAGTCACTGTTGGAGAATGGGGTGGAGATTGTTTCAAACCATATGGTATGTGTCAAATTGTAGACTACACTTGTATTTAGAAATGTGGTATTGAAATGTGGTATTGAAATCGCTGCCATGTCTTTGCAGAGCAAAAGGGATTGCCGGACCAACGACACGCTTTCTTTGGTTTGTCCAAACAATACTGTTTGGCTTTGCTTCGCTGGGCCTGCTCATCAAGTACAAGCCTGACCGGCTCAAACACCAATGAGTCCTCCCGGATGAGACTCCAAGTACCACAATGCTGTACTTTAGTAAAAGGGTACATGGGTTAAAGCAGCTTCTAAATTGGGCCAGTATCGAGTGTCTATGAATACGTTTGCTGTGAATCCCTGAAACCTTTTTTGGGTTGCAATTTTTGATAACCATGGAATTCTAATAACTCATTATGAATTTAGGTACCTAACTTTTTCGTTGTTAGTATATTACTATAGTAACAAGAGAAATACACTCTCTGAACTTGAGGCCTTCTGAACAACTGTGAGGTTAGAAATTTAACAACAGTTGTTTACAGTAAATAATACATTAGATATAAAGTAGATAATACACATTCCTCCCAAAGGAATGGGTCTACTTTGTCAGATTATTTCTAAAATATAATTAGCAATGTTTACAATAGATTATGAACCATGTTTATCTGGAACATAATTTGGGATTATGACAAATCATTGTCTGATTTATGCAATTAAGACTTGTAAGGGCATTAAATAATTGTTGCTTCAGCTGGAATCAATAGTTTTGAAGGATGATAATATAATTTTTTCAAAAGAGAAGCCACAAATCAGCATCAGATGTTTTTTTAATGCCCACGTTTGCCTTTAAAATTAAATTGCTGGACCAATTTTGTCATACAAGATAAGAGTTCTTTTAATATGTAAAGTGTGAGCAATAAAGTTTAATGAACACATTTATACATTTTCACGCAGTCTCTTATCCTTAGCTCAAACAGGAACAATATCATAACAAAGAAGCTTGTTTTACTTCTGACTGAGCAGCACCAGCTACAAACCTGACTAGTGTCACAGATGGCTGATCATCTCCCTCAGGAAGCCTGTCAGCCTCCAGCAGGTGAGGATGGTTTACTGGGCTGTTATGAACTGTGATTTAAGGTTAGGGAGTCAAACTGAGCCTGTCCTGGATACTGCACTGATCTACAGGGAAAATACACAGCATGTCTTTAGTATTCAGTGGGTCAGTCTTTTGCATCATATCCGTGAGTTACTGGATAAGTTACTCAACAGATACTCACCCAGCATTGTGGAGGATGGAGACACCATCTGCATAAACCCTCTCAATAAGTTCCATTCCCACAGGATGGTAGACGGCCTACTACTATGGTCAAAGCCAAAGAAGCACACTGGGGTCAGATCGTCCTCTGCTAACGAACTTAGAGAATTAGACACACTTAATCGTCTGTCTCTCTGGTGCTGTCTCTATTCGTTAATCAAGCGGATGACATCTTCTGGACAACTTTCATATGCAGAAATCTCATTTGTTAGATTTATACAACTGTAAACAAGCGGAACTTTTGGCCGATTGGCCAATTGAATGGATGCACCAGCACAGATGTGGCCAATCGTACTTCCGTTACTGGCTGTCAAGAGACACTTTCAATGCAGGTGTTGAATTGTTCTTGACTTCACTCTATACTCAGTTTACGTTTGAACATTTTAAATATAAACAAACAAACTTTAGAATATACATTTGTTTTATTTCCTGAGATGTTTTTTTATATACAATCTACAAATTTAGATCTACATTATACATACATTGTATAATGTATTATATATTGTACATTATAAGTATAGAAATATATACATCAGTTCAAAAACAATCTGCTTTGAAAATAAGTTAATATCTCTCAATACAACAGTACAATAGCTGGCTATTTGTAAAGGAACCACTACATACTGGGTTCTGTAACCTATAGGTTAACCATGTGAAATAGCTAAATCATACTAATACATATGCATACATTAGATGTACAAGACGGTTCTCAAGCATTGTTAAGTATCAATATATCACAATAAGATTATCCTTCAGCTTCTTAACTGCAGAACTGTTGGTTGAAGACCTCAACCTCTTTATTCAACTGAACATGTTCAAAAGGCTTTTCTGTACTCGTAATCATCTTTATTTAACAGCTGCAGCAAATGCCTTCAAATATTGTTGCAGCAGAGTTCATCTACAATGTGTGTTTTGTGTGTTCTGTTTCACTAAGGATCTGTAGATGCAGTCCAGTGTGTCGATCTTCTCTGTACTGTATGTGCTTTCTGCTTAGTATTGTCTTGTGATGCATTGCTGTGTGTGTGTGTGTGTGCGTCTATTTATGTATGCTTGTGTGTGTGCGTGTGCACATTGAAGGTGAGAGAAGCTGACAGCGTGTATCCGTCCGCTCACCGGTCCAGCCAGCGTAGTGTTGGATAGCGCTCAGACAGGGTTCTGCGGAGCTGGCCGGCCTGGCTCTTATCCCTGGTTTCCACCACACACTCCACCTGTCAGGACATGCACACAGTTAACCCCTGCCACCCATGACATCACCACGCACACGTGCGCTGAACTAAGCTAATTACACATGAAGATTGACCCTCAGTGTCTGTCTGGTTAGATAGTTACTGGATATATAGCATCCCATGGGGGTAAATTGTTCCTCTTAGGATTTCCCTCTCTTTTAAAAAATGTATGTGTGTCCGATGAGAACCTGCTGCTAATAGAAAAACGTGCCCAAATACCTCCATGCAGTTCATTTAGTATCACAGACTGCACTGTAATGTAAGTATGTTTGTTGTACTCGATCCAGAATGCACCACTTATCCTGCAAAACCCCCAGTGGTGCCTGAGCCAAGGTTACCATGGTGATGCTGGTGCAAGGAGGAGCTGTTTAATGGAATGGAGGAGGGAGGGGGGGAAGAGGAAGAGGGGGGGGGGAAGTTATGCGTACCTGAACCTTGAAGAGATCTGCTCTGTCACCGTGGCTCCTGTGGCAAACATCCAACAACCTGAGACAGGAAGAGAGAGAGTGAGTGAGAGAGACAAGCACAGAGTCACATCAACACGACACACACAAAGAACACTGTACTGCACATGGGGAAGGATAGGGAAAATAAGTGGGAAGAAAGGGAACTTAATTTGAGCATTTCTCCCCATCCCGTCAGAGGAGCTGTCGTGCCAGCTAAAGCCTCCTGTGGCTTATTCTGCTAGATCGGATATGAGGAGAACCGGGTCAGTAGCATTACTGGGAGAAGCCTAACTATACACACTCATCTCTCCAGCCACATCAACCACACATTAAGACAGAGGCCAATGATTCACTGTGGCAGTACAAGGTTAGGGGCAACCTCAACTTGCAAACTCACTTTGGATTAAGTGTTTGTCTGGTCCATGTGTGCATTTGTGTGTGGATATGTTTTCATTTATAATCCATTAACCCACTTCTTAATCTCATCGGGCCTGGCATGTGCCACAGTCCATTTCCACCTCCCTCCCACCCTGCTCCCATTGTGTCCAGCTCACCTGACATCCTCTCGGGCCAGCATGTCCAGGAGCTTGGCCATGTCTCCTGGGAAGTCTCCCAACTGCACTGTAAACTTGCTGACCCGGTCATCCAGAACCAGCGCCCGGTCCACACACTGCCGGACCAGGTCCAGCTCCATGTTGGCGCTGCTCACCACCACAGCAACCCTAAATTGACAAAAAGGATTTAGTACTCACGTTGATAGCAAGGATAAACTGTGTTTTTGCTCAAAAGTAGATTAAAATGATTTAGTACTTAACATCAAAACGATACCAAAAAGCATAGTATAGTAAAACTATGCGATAAATGTTTTGGGTCTAAACAAACAGAATATGTGTATGTTTAAGTTTGTGCCTGGCTGTGTTGATCTCACTTTTTGCCCTTCAGCTCAGGTAGTTGGCCGGCCAAAATGGCCGCCAGTCCCATGGCTCCCTCTGTGTCCACAGTGGCACGCTCAAACTCCTGGAACCTCAGCATGGCTACCAGGGAGTCCTCCTCGCTATGAGGCGACAGAGGCAGGAATCACTGACCACAGGACAATAACAGGTGCTATTCCTTGCTCCAGGGAATGTGTAAATCCCTTGTGTGGATATAGTCCCGTACACATGCTGCCCATTGTACATTTACTTGGATGGATTGATTTAATAGACTCTTTTATCTAAAACAACATCAAACTGTATTTCAGCAGTTGGGGCCAAGGAAAGATCTGTATTGTAACCAAGTGCAACTGTTCAACCATACCTGACTGAGATGACTTTATCCACTAGTTTCTTAGCCAGCTGGAAGTTGTGGGTACCCAGTGAGTGTTCAACCAGGTCTGCAGTGAGAGAGAAGGTTGATATCACAGTCTGGCCGAGGGACAATGAATGAACAAAGGGAAAAGACTAGAGACATAGTTTACCTCCATAGAGTTTATTGTTGGGAGTGATGTGCATGTCTTTGACTGGACCGTCTATTTTAAGGGATTGTAGTAGAAGAGGATATCCTTCTGGTTCCACTCCCTGTCAAAGTGACATTTGGGACAATATGCTTCAGCTACTCATTCAGACCTGCATCATTCAGTAATATATTTTGGAAGTATTTAGTCGTATTAAATGGTAGTAGTTTGGAAATATTAGAGTTAGGGATCAGTTAGAGGTCACTTACAATGACCATGATGCGTGAGTTGAGGTGTTTGATGGCGACCGCTGTGCCAGCCAGTAAGCCACACTGCCCACCAGCAGGCACAATGACAGCATCTAGTTTGGGCACCTGCTCATGGATCTCCATGCCCATTGTTCCCAGACCTGCCAGGTACACAGCACTGTCATCCCTGCACACCACAGAGAGAAAAAAAACAACATTCCATTGAATACATTAGGGTTTGTGTAGTGCAGGCTGTACCACCAGTGTCTCATGTCCATCAAACTGCAGGATGTATCATGCAAGGAAAGCTGGAAGATTCAGTAGAATCAGAAAGGTCAGGTCAGGCCCAGTGTGACTCACTCTTCCAGACAGAGGTATCCGTTCTCCTTGGCCAGGTGGCGAGCATGGTTGAAGGAATCCCTGGCCGTGCTGCCGTACGAGATGACCATGGCACCGTAGTCTCTGTAGGTCCTGAGGCGCGGTGGGGAACAGCTGGCCGGCATGATGACGAACACGGGGATCTTCAGCTCCACGGCGTGGTGGGCCACGGCCATGGAGAAGTTACAGTCTGTGGCCACGATCACACCCTTCTTCTGTTTCTCCTGGGGGGGTGGGGGTGGGGGGGAGGGTGGCAGGGGTAGGTATGTGTCACACACACACACACACACACAGACACACAGACACACACGCATGGATGCAATGATTAATGGACGCACCCGCAGACATACACACGCACGCATTAAGTCGTTTGGGAGGGGTCAGTTACCAGTGTGAGGGAGGAGAGAAGGTAGAGCACTCCTCTCTCCTTGGCTGAGCCCGTGTAGTGGAGGTGTTCCTTCTTCAGGTAGATCTCCATCCCATACTGTTTGGATAGTCTGGAGTACTAGGAGCACAAACAACAACACTTTCTCATCCTGGCCATCTCTATGCTGTGGTGCCCAAAGTCGGCAAAATTCTACGACAGTTTTTTTCAGTGACACAGGATGTTAGCTTTCAATACATGGAGATATCTGATCTATGGGAGCTTTCATGCTTCGGAGACACAGTACATCAGGTGTTCTTTGCTCTGTGAGGGGCTGGCATACCGTGCAGGGGGTCTTCTGTATCCCCGACTGTATTTTGAAGGCAGCAGCACTAATGTCCTCAAAGCGGAGGTACTCGGATGTAGGCTTGGGGACAGCTGTGCTTCCGCTGTCTCTCTTCTTGCTGGTTTTGGGGGGGTCCTTCAGTTGAATCTCCGGGGTGCCTTCAACCTTGGTCTCCCAGGTCTTCACGTCGCCGTTCAGGAGATCCTCTTCCCCAAAGTCCTTGAGGCGCTCTGGCTCGATGAGCGTGGTGCGGCGGCTCAGGGCGCCGTTGCAGACGTGGCTGGTCTTGCTTGAGGTGGGGCCCTTTGTGCTGGACCTCCTGGCGCCCCGGCGCTCCTCCTCACTGGGGGGGGGGGGGGGGGAGAGAAGGAGAAAAGGAGAGCGAGAGAAGAGAAGAGATGATGAGCCCTCTAGACGTGCAGCCATATCTTTTCTCTGTGGCTTTTCGGTACACAAAGCAGCGAATATGAAGGAGCTTTGTGGAAGTGAAATGAGGAGAGGCACCCAAGTTAGATGAGAAGAGAAATATATTTTGTTTGTGTGCGTGTGAGCACATGTCTATGTGTGTTTGTGCATGTGGATGTGTACAGTATATGTGTACGTGTGCGCCTGTGATCCTGTTGACAGGTAAGCCTTGTCTATTGTGTGGACATGAACAGAGTCGACCTTGGTCTGTGGACAATGGAGGATAATCCACACAGATCGTTCTCAGGGTAGGTACAACTGCCTCATGACAACAAAAATAGGACCAGTTCATCACCTGTTAATTGACTGTCGTCCCTAAACACATGCACCCACACACGGCCCATCCGGATTGAATGATAGACGGATTAATTTGATTAGACTACATGTTGTCTTTCTTTAGTTGAATTGGTGACAGATGTATGTTTTTAATGATTTACTGAGGTATTTCAGCTCTGCTACTGGCACGCAGCATTTAAACATAGTCATCTGAGAGAATCGGATTATCTATAACAATCTGACAGACGATGGAATACAAACTGTGTTTTGGATTTGGAAAAATGTGTCCAAACTTTTGACTGGTACTGTATATATATATATTTTTTTCATTTATTAATAAAGTAAAGTATATTAAACTGAGACGATGAATATACAAACCATTCAGATACTAATGCAGCCACATACGCTTCGTCATCACGCAAACTCATGAATAGATCTCCACAACTACACACCTACTAAGTAACTTTGTCTTGTCATGAATGTAAAAGGTCACAATAGTCTCTCACAATTCTAATATCTCTACTGTCAAATCAAATGTAATTAATAGCATTTCAAACTGTCTGCTTTGACGAATTAAACTTTCCACAATTTCCCATTAACGGTTGAATTTGATGAATACCAGATGAGTACTGAGCCCTGAGGCATTTCTCCAGTGAAGACACGTTCTCATGTTACCATCACGTTCATGTCACACACAAAGGAACAGGAGACCAGTAGATGGAGATATCAGCCCAAACTAGGATTTTTCAGTCACTTTGCCAGCCAACGTCCCCTGACTGGAGATCCCGACCGATGCTAATAATATCATCAGCTAAGCCACAAACACTTCTCTAACCTCTGACCTTATTCCCTGGTCTGACCTTGTGACGCATGTGCTGCTTCACACCATGCCCTCTCTACCTCCCCTGGTAATACCTCACCTTTTGTTTTCTCTAACCATGTAGCCGAGTTTTGAAATAGCCAATTATCTTTCTCTATGTCTGCGTCAGTCTCTGTTTGTCTTTCTCTCTCTTTCTCTCACTCCTCCTTTCTTCATCCCTCATCCCATTTTTCCCATGGGGATTCGATCTGTCCATTTTGATTACCTGGCTCTAGGGAGCATGAAGAGGATGAAGGAGACAAGGAGGCGGAGAAAGTAGTATGCCAGAGCGAAGAAGGCAGGCAGGAGAGCTTTATTTCTCCCAGGGTCTGAAAAGGGTTTCAGGGGGTCATGAGCAGAGGCAGGGGGGTTCCACACTACTTCTACCATTTCGGATTGGGCTGGGGAGTCTGGAAGATCGAGAGGAGATGTAGATAAAGCTTTGGATGTGGGGACAGTCGTTGTCGAGTGGGCTGCGAAAGACGTGGTGGAAGTTTTTGCTTGAGGTGAGAGAGGAGGAGAGGGAGTTGGGAGAATGGAGGACACTGGAGCCTTCAGAGAGGGACGACTGTGGGGAGATGGAGGGGGTGCAGGAGAAGGAGGGGGAAGGACAAGAGGAGGATCAGCGAGAGGAGGCCAAACTGGTGGCAGTTCAGCTTTAGGAGGTACAGCCTGAGTCCTAGCCTCCTCAGGATGGGGGTTCTCTCCTGCTGGGGTGGGGGGTCCCTCCTCCTCTACAGGAGGGCTTTGGGAAGGGGTGGGGGTCTCAGGGTCCCTGGTATCCCACCTCTGCCAGAAGGGGTCAGACTCCTCTCCGTCGCGGGACCCCAGTTCCTTTGGTGAGAAGCCATCGCTCAAGTAGTTGGCGTAGAAAAACTGGGCCGCAAAGTTCATCGTCGTTGGCAGACCTCCACTGCAGCGCTTTAGTCCCAGACTGCTCACCGTCCCTCTGCCGCTCGCCCCTGTTCCTCCCCGGGTCTGTGACGAACGAGCCCTCTCAAGGTGGAATACAGGAATACAGGGATACAGACTCAGAGCGCTCCCACGGTCACAATGCGCTGACCGCTCTCTCTCTCGTCGGGGCTATTTAAGGAGGGATTACTCGGGCCACATGATCTCCAGACCAGCAGCCTGCTACCCGCCCCTGGGGCCCCGCCCAGATGCTCTATTCCGGTCGCAGACCTGGATTAAACCCCCCCCCCTCCCTGTGACGTGTTCTAATCAGAAGCTCTAAAAGGATAGCTACAGACTTAAGGTTTATCTAAGGAGCAATGATCTGAAGGGTGGAGGTAGGAGCCGGCGGACAGGGAGGCTGGGTGGGAGATGAGACTGTGGTCTGCACCGGATGGAGGAGCATATGGGGTGATAAGTAGGTGAAAGGGAGAGAGGGGAGTTGAGAGAAAAAGAGAGTAGGCCTGAGACATTGTGGGGTGGGTCAAGAGCCAGAGAGAAAACGATAGACAGACAGGAAGAGAGAGAAAGAGACAGAAGCAAGGGGGTGAGGTGTTGGGTAATGACCCAGCATGCAGATAGTACTCACATCCTGAGGCAGATCAGAGGACAGAAGTCTCCCCCAACTCTGAACTTTGACCTAGCTAACAAGGACGCTAAGCGCTTCCACAAAGTCACAAGACCAATGGACACGAGACAGTGATCCCCTCTATTCCTTAGACTTTAGTCTTTGACTTAACCCACTTAAGAGAACAAAGTCCTTCAGGATGTGTCAGTAATGTTGGAGACTACTGAAAGAAGAACGTTTCCTAAAACTGTTGATTGGCCATCAATTGACTGACCACAGACCCTTTCATTCTGTCAGGTGTGTGTGTGCTTATATGTGTGTGTACTTTTTCAATGTCCAGATCCAAGACCAGGTCAGTGTGCGCTCTCTTTTAGACGGTGACCTTTGACTTAAATCTTGGCTGGTAGGCACACCTCCTTTATAAAGTATACTAAGAACAATTAAACAACATTAGTGGCATGAGGCTCTTACGTAGCTTCTGCTTGGGATTGGCTTTGGCAGAATAGCCAAGGTAGGGAGCCAGGAGAGAAAACAAAGAGAAAAGTCACTCACTGCTGAAGGTCATGAAGACATTCTAAATGCTTTCAACTAGAAGGTTATTAAGAAGACGTTAGAAGATGAGGATAACAGGGAGGCTAATCCTCTTTCTGTCTCTCCCCCTTCTCTGTTTATTGTTTGGGTTAGGGTCTCTCACTCTCTCTCTCTCTCTCTCTCTCTCTCTCTCTCTCTCTCTCTCTCTCTCTCTCTCTCTCTCTCTCTCTCTCTCTCTCTCTCTCTCTCTCTCTCTCTCTCTCTCTCTGTATCTGTGCTTGGCTCTCTTTCTCCCAATCGTTCCAATGTTCCAATGTTGTTGCAGGAATGACCATGGGAAAATGCTGTCCTGTGTGTGTATTTGTGTGTGGTTGTTTGAAAGAGTGACAGGATGATCCCTTCACCTCTGTCTCTCCAATGGAGGGCCAAGCAATCTGTGACACTGCAGGTCAGCGTGACAGAGGATGGACACTGGCTGGGGGCCAGTGTCTGAAAGGTTTGTGTTCGTGCAGGCGTGGGTATGTGTTTGTGTGTATTTCTGCATTTATTCCCAAAATTGTTATCATATTACCTACAGAATGTATGAAGTGGAATACAAATTTCACTTAATGTATAGAATCCACCTCCATCCATTTTTCTTAAGATGGAGCAGGACTGTCAGTGTATGTTTCTAGATACATGCACACCTTATATTTTTAAGGTTATTGGAAGGATACATTTTAGAAAGCTCCTGTTCTGTGTGTTCTTTTTTTATCATCCACTTAGATAACTGTTATCCCTCTCCTCGTGTCCTTTATCTGTGTATTTACTGTAACATGGATCCAAGGACAAGGAGAGCAAAGGTCTCATCCTGTCCTTCTCTCTTCTCCTTCCCCCTTGTTTGATCCCCTCACTTGCTTTTCCCCCACTTTCTCATCGTGCTTAACCCTCCATAGATCTTCTTAAGTGGCCAGACAGTGACCACCTGACCAAGCCAAAGGCTAGTCTAGCTTACTGAAGATAACCATGTGTAGTACATAAGACTCTCTGGGGTGTGTGTGTCTCTGTGGTGTTTGTGTGTGGACTGGACACTTGAGTATTTATGTGAATGGTGTGTGTGTGTGTGTGCATTATGTCAGCACATCCCAATAACAATTTACAAACAGTTCACAAACAGACATTCTTCTGCTCTTTATCAGTGGTTTACTATTGGCTCACAGTGTTCACTGTAAACAGGCAGTCTAGAATCTGTAGAGTCCTGCTCCTACCCCAGAATGTCCCTCCCTCCCTCGCTCCCTCCCTTGCTACCTCCCTCGCTCCTTCTCTCGTTCCCTCCTTCCACCTCTAGCCCCCTCCCAGATAGAGAGCTTTTGTTCTGCATTTAATGTTTTCATTAGGAAACTGGGCGCAACCCAGTGAGAAGGGGAGAGGGAAAGGGTGAATGTGGGGCACAGACTGACAGAGGAGAGTGAGCGAGAGCGAGGGGGGAAAAGAGCTTGTTTCAGACTAGTTATAAATCAGGAATTCTGTGAGCCCTGAAAACATTGTAAGTAGTTCTGCTTCCGTGTCCCTCTCTCTGCCGTACCCACTTCTACCTATTTCTATCCGTGCGAGCGAAGGTTACAGGTTCTGCTCTCTCTCTCTCCAGCTGGACTCCAGGCTTCCTGTCCACCATGACCCGCCCCTTCACCTCCACCCTCGGGCTCCTTATGCTCCTCATTGGCTTTGCAGTGGCAGGTAAGTGACACGTTTGGGTGTGGCAGGGCGCAGAGGTCAGGGTGGAGAGTTCAGTGGACACGGAGGCTTGTGTCAACAAGCCATGAGTAGATGACAGGCTGCGATGGAGATGTGTGCTTTATCATCATTGGGGGATTGTTTTGGGAGCAGCTTTGTTGGACCGAAAACAAGTCGACATTTAATTGTGTCCTTGTACGTGACCATGTCACAATTTCTCTGTAAATGCTCATATCTTTTGTTTTCAGTCTAAATCTGTTTTTCTGAGTTGCATGCAGCTTTCAATCTTCATGTACTGTAAGAGTGTCTTCCCAATGTTGTGTATGTGTTACACATGTGTCTGAAAGAATGGAGTACCTTACGGGGGTGATGGTTGGATGAAAATGTGTGCTAAATGTGTGTGTGTGTGCATGTGCATATCTACTAAGCACATCTGTTTCTTATTGTACTGAAGCTCTTGCATTGCTTCAAGTAACTCTGTCAGAACAATCTAATATTTCTTGACAAAAAATCTTCCTCAAGCATGCCATCGGCCATTTCCATCTTATTAACAGGCTTTCATAAAAACTCATAAAAATGTTGGCTGTCCATACATAAGCAGCTCTGTGTAACATCACTGAGGGTTGAGAAACCACTTGTGATTAGGCCCGTTTGTAAATGTGAATGACTTCACACTGCAGGAATGACCAACTGCAGAACACACACACACACACGCACACGCACACACACACACACACACACACACACACACACACACACACACACACACACACTGGTTTCCCAACACCGTATTGATCCAGGATCATTTGGGAAAACAAGGGAAGTGTTGTCTTTCCCATCGCCAGAGCATGAAGACAGCCTGTGGGGAGGATCACTGCTGTCCTGACCTCATGTTTTGGCCCAAGCTAGCTTTTCAATTACATATCCCACTGAGTTCCCTGTCTGCCCTCCTGCAGAGTGGAACATTAGGACATACACTTACAGGGCCAACAAAAGACACAGGTAACAGCATAAAAACCACACAAACACACGCAGAAACAATCACACGCACACAAACTACGCATTACCGGTAAGGGCCAGTTCACAGGGAGGATTGTGTGTGTTCCTATCTGCGATGCTGTGTGTTTTTTTTCCTATGGTCTGTTTCCTCTGAGTGTGCTGGTCAATTTGTCTTAACCCCCTGCTGCAACTGGGACATAATACACACAGGACTGTTCATTCATCACACACATCATCATCAATTTCTAACCTGCTCTCTTGCCCCCACTTTCAAGCACTGTACACACATGCACACACACTCCCTTGACACACACACACACACACATTCCCATGAACCCCCTTCCCCATACACACCACACACTCTCCCTTGACAGGGTTTACTGTCTGTGGTCTTTTGGTGCCCCTCTACAGTGATGGCCAAACCAGAAGTCAGAACAATAGGGAATACTGGCATGCAACAACAAACCACCTCACTCCAATTACAGATGCTAGACTGTAGTGGAATCAGAAAATTCAAGCATTTCCCATTTTAAGAAAGAGTCTTCCTGTGTTGACGTGGATGATCATCGATCATCTGATTGATTTTCTTACACTTTACTTGATCTGCTCGCGACAAATTGATATTTTTTACAGTTATGAGAAACCTAGTTTCCAAGAATAGCTTCCCTTGCAATCGAGCTTTGCCAAATAGCTCATAGGCTAACCCCCGAACTGAAAGGACACACAGACAGTCCTCTGTCTGGAAATATGCTGAAAAGCTGAATCCGACATCTGGTGTGTTTGATACGTTCATTGAGAGAAATCTAAAGCAAAGCTCCTATCTCATGACCATTTGCAGATCTGCTTGGCTCCTCTCCTGGACATATTTGGCATGTCACGGGCCTGTGTGTAATGGAGCTTATTAAACGGTTCTGTGGGATAGCTCTATAAAAACAACAGAGTCGGTGCTAACTCACCACTGCTCTTGGCAGGGCACTGGAGGGCCGTCGGAGGCCTTCAGAAAAACTCAAGTTCCTTATCTGCTGTTTATACTGTACTTCCAGACAGGCAGGCGAGAGATTCATCTTGATACTGTGGACCGTTACATGAACAGTGTGTTGTATTCTGAATACTGTTGTTGTTAGTATGAGTTTAGGAGAGATGTAAAAAGGTGAAATGGAGGCTGTTGGCATGTAGAGGGTAGAGGAGAAGTGTGTACCAGTCCTGTGATGATGTAAAAACAGGAAGTGGAAGTATGCAGTGGAGAAAACACAGGACTAGATACATGATGTAGCATTTAATTTTATTTAACCTTTATTTAACCAGGAAAGGGTCCTTGACAAGTTAACAAAATAATCAACACAGTCAGTTGAAGGAATAAATGTAGCATATTCTGGCCTCTCTCTGGAATGACTGTCCTCCACGCCAGACACGATTGCATGCAAAACTTTTGAAAACAAACTTCAGCCTGGAGAGAGAGAACAAACTGTGAGCCTCAAAGGGGAAGGATAATTGGTCACATAAAAACTTTACAGTCAAAAGAAATAGGTGGAACAATGTATGGAGTCAGTCTCCACCCAGCAACCAACAGCAATTAAAAAGCACTTTGGTTACAGCTGACCACCTCATGGTTCGTGAGAGCTGGCGTCCTCCGCACAGTGTGTGCACTGACTACATCAGACATCTGAAAGGATGTCAGTGAATCAGGATGTGCGGACATTGCTCTAGACTTCAGTCTCTGGAACAGCTGCATCTTCTCTTCATTTATTCTCAGGTCACTGAAGGCCTGGCCTTATCTGATCCCAGTTCAGTTTGCAGGATCGCTGTGTCAGCAGAAAACAAAGGCCTGGTCCAGGGATGTGGTGTATTGAGTGGCTGGCTTGCAGACTGCCTGACTGCAGAGATGCAGAGGGTAGCTAATAGGAAACACATGGAGTGAGCAGTGAAGATTAAAGGGAGGGAGGCAGAGAGGGATAAAGGGAGGGAGGGAGATGGGAGGGAGATGGAAGAGAGATAACATTTGTGTATGAGAAAGACATTCAAAATGAGTCTGAAAGTTTGACTTAATGGTACTGCACTCTAATGGTACACTTTGTAATGTGCCATGGAATAATGTATGTGATGACCCTGGAACTGTATTCTTCTGTTTTAGGACCTGCTGAGTCTAACCCCCTGCCTAGGACTGTCCGGGCAAGTGCCTGTCAAGAACATGGATCTCTCCATAACAGACTGGATGTAGTCGAGAAGGTGAATTCAAATTTGAATGAGCCTTTTATAGAAATGCGAGTCGTTTACAAAGATTTTAGATCCCATTTAGACCCATCAGTGTTTATCCCTGAACATAAACTCCCGTGGCACACTGTTGACCCAGTGTCCCGTCTCTGTGCTCTTGCAGCATGTGGAAGAAACCGTCAACAAATTGGAGACAGAGCTGGCTCTTCTGCTGGATGCCATTGAATCCCCTGAGTGGAGCCCCCTGCTGGACACCAGAGGCAAACCTGAGGTGGACATCCTGGATGGTCAGGGAGAGAAAGGTGGCTCCTGAGCCAACCATAAACAGGAAAAAGAATAAGAAATTCTGTTGGTGTTTGTGTATAAAGTTACTGACTGTGTAAGTCAGTAACTTATAGAAAGTAGGAGTGAGGATTTACGTAACTGACATGGACAGACTCTTAAATACTTTACTTTAGTTCCAAACCTGTAGTGTTGTATTGTACGCTACATTGGACCTAGCATGTCCTGTATACATCCTGTACTACAAAAGAAAGCCCCTTGCTAGAGAGCACACAGGCTTATGTACAAGGTGGTACAGTTGATAGATCTCGACACTAATTCTTAAATACACTCGTCTAATCCTCCAACACTCTTCTCCTTTTGCCTGTCTTAGCCTCTAAACCATTTTCTCACCAGGGGTGACACACATCTTAAGGTCAAGTTTACTGTACCATCTTCAAAACAGTGTGTTGTTATCAAGTTTCAAATTAACCTATATCTGCTGGTGTCTCACTGTGGCCCTCCTGTGGCAGTCTGCTACACAAAACAGAACATCATAATAAAAAAGTCAGTCTATTCTACTGGGAGGAGTTCATTTTATTTATCAAAGCAGTTAAAGCAGCATGTTTCAATACACAGAGCAGTTTGAATAGGTACAGTACAAGGCTTTCACTGGGACCCCAGCTCGCAAGTGTCTTCCCCCGAATAATTCTACAATACAGAACATAAGGCAAAACATAACCACTTTATAGAAGGGCGACTCTTATTGAAAGTGTTTTCTCGACAGAACACTACTGTTACATTATACATTATACTCATAATGGTTCTACAAGGGTTGGACATTATAGCTGTGAGGATAATGACTGTGAACCAATTGATGGGGAAAGTGCTGTTGCTTATTCTCAATGCTTTTTGAAATGTTATTCATGTTAAGATGATGGGTACTTACAACTTATTTCATTTTTGGGTGTTTATGCAAACATTATCCAATCAGAAATGGTGAATCTGCATTGATATCACTAACATAAAGGACAGTACCATGGTTTCGTATTGTAACTTTGATATCATCAACATTTAAAACTATCCTGTCAATAATAATCAATTGATAAATTATTGACACATAATAACATACCCACATTTGATCATTAGAACAGTTTATTCTGATTGCGTAGACAGTTTTAAGACATCTGATCTGAGTATTGGTTGAGTTTTTACTCACAATGTCTGTAGTCTGAGGACAAACATTCCTCAAATCCTATGGAATCTTTGCCACACGAACACTACCAAAGCACATAAACCTAGACTTACCCACAGGAACACTGAGCGCAACAGCTTGACAATTTACCATCCACTCAGCCAGGAAGCAGCTTGGAACATACCATTAAGATCTATTGGATACCAGAATTACTGCATATCATCTCGAAATATCATGCTGTCTATGAAACGTTGGGAATAAATAATTTATACAGTCATATATGAGCTAATCTTGCTCAGCAAACTTGTAAATCAAACAGACAGTCAAGCAGGACGGGGCTAAGGTGATTGGATGTCAATCACTGAAGCCATATACAAGTTGGGGTATGCTAGTGCCAGTGGCTTGCGCATGCACACATCAGTCTTTGTGACCCTAGCATCACGCTCTTGCACACTCCTGCTGTTAATACGGTCAGCGCATGCAAAATAGAAAGGTTTGAGTAGGGTTAGAGACTAATCAAGTATATCCCCATCATGTTTTAAAGATGTTTCTCAACTGCCTCACAACGTTTCCTTTCAGAGGCATCTTCGTTCAAATATAGAATCTAATGGTATTTTACTATTCCCGAAAGAATTTTGTATATTTATACTAACAATAAATGATTGTATACAAATGATTTTCACTCGCAGAAGGAACACTGAATCTATACTCTACAGAGAAGAAACATACATTCACACACTCAAGTTCCTTAGAAATGGCTATGCAAATGGTAAAAAAGCTTTGGCATATTTGCCTACAAGTTGTGCCTGCACACTTGGAAATAAGATCAGAACAACACTGTATGAAGATTTGGCTTCATACATCTGTTAGTTTAGTTACATGTAGTTTAGTAAGCAGTCCCACATAAAACTGTGGAGAGTAAGATTAGGCTATTTACACAATTCTATGTTATCAGGCCTTAGGGTTTTTAAGGTGGACTATGCTACATGTTCCCAGATATCCAGGCTGAGATTTAATGGCACCACCTTAAAAGTACCACTATCACTAATCAACTAAAGAACTCAAAGTATCTACACAGCTACACAAACTCAACATAGCCCCGCAACTGTTTCCATAAGAGAGTGGTTTAGGATTTAACAATAGACTTCAGTGATCCTCCACACGATCCACTCCAAAAAACTGTAACACTGCTTAGAGGTCCTTGAAGCGGACAGATCGAGGTGGGTCCTGTGTGGTTCCTTCGTGGGACAACGTTGTGTGCGACAGTTTTCGAGGCATGTAAGCATGGTCAGAGGAACAACACTGAGGCACTGAGACCAACCAGATAGAAATCGTTTTCTTTTCATCCCCCTTTTCAAGTAACAGCATCTCTGCGAATCATATACGGTTTGGAAAAATGACTTGGCACACTACTCACTACGGAGAAAAAAGAACATACTAGCATGCAAATGCATACTGTACATGTAGCCGTAATTGCCAGGAGATTAATAACTATTGATTAACAATCAACACCACTTCCAGTGGGTTTGTTAAGTATTGGATGCGTCTAAGTGATTAATTTCTCCCACAAAGCCTCCCTAACCTAGAGGGACCATAATGTAAGCGTTTATTCAATAAAGGTTCACTCACTTCAACTGAAACTACATATGTCCTCCTTGGAAATGCTCAATTAAAATATCCAATGCATTACACTGTATCGGCATACTGGCAAAATAGTGAATACTTAAAAAGGATATACTGGTTGTTAATATGAAAGGCATTCTGAGATATCTTAACAACTGTCATACTGTTGTTGGAAGAAAAAAAGTGACGAGAAAGAGGGGCATATAGAGAGAGAGCTATGCAGGCAAAGAAAGAGAAAAGTGCCTGACTCTACTGAATAATTCAACATCACTGTCTGAGTTTGCCCTGGGAGATACATCAACACCAGGCTGAGCCTTCTTCTCCTCTGCTAAAATCAACACCGCTCCCACAATAGGGCTCCTATTGCTCTCTGTGTCGTCATGCTCCTGGAACAGTGGCTTGTGATCATGGCCTCTGGACAATGAGACTACTCATTACCGATCATGCTATACTGTAGGTTGCATAGAACTGAGGGGGCATGGTGGGCGGTGCCTGTCTGGAGCCTGCTGGGGGCTGTAGTGCCACACGTGCTTTTTCACTGGTCGATGCTACTGAGGGGAATATAGGGGAGCCATTTGGGCTCCTGCTGTGCGTTCTTGCAGTCATGGATAAGTAGGAAAGGTTTGAGTATCTATAGGCATGTTGCACACACACATACACTCACGGGTGCACAAACACACACACGCGTAGTAGCCTGAGACACCACAGGGGGGCACTGTGGTGCTAGCAGCTGCCGGGTGATGAGCAGACAGAGCCGCACATGCTCAGTTTGGAGGAGGACTCAGGCTCGGGTTCGGGGTCTGGCTCGGGTTCGTCGTCCTCTGTTCCCCCCTCGGCCTCCCCATCGCCACTGGCATCGTCTCCCCCTGCTTCGGCAACACCCTCGCACTCCGCACCCTCGGACTGGCCTTCCTCCGGGCCCCTTTTCAACCTGAGACGCAGGTGGACACACACGCACGCACACACACACACACACACACACAAAAACCGAGAAAGAAAGAGAGAGACAGACAGAATCAGACAAACAGAGACGGAGAGAAAATGTGAGGGTGATTCACAATGGGAGTCCGAGTCTGCTATACAATAAGGTCCACAAATTATGGCTGAACCCAGTCGTATAAATAGAAATCTGGAAATCCATTAATTACAGCAATAAGGAAACTCAATTTGCCATGCAGGAGGGCTTCCAAAGCACGCAGCAATGGCAGACACTGGTAAATAATAAATGAGGTAATAATTTAGAGCAGCGCTGAACCAATACTCTCTCCCTCTGGATAGAAGAGCAGACCCATATTCCAAGTCTTATGAGCTTCCGCACTCAAACCCTATGATGAGTGCTCTTCATACTGGCATACACAATAGATAAGTCCTGCAATATAAGTCAATTTATCTACAATTTACATATCTCAATTGTTTGGGAGTGGGAGGTCGCTGTCAATTGAGGATGTAGACAGATACCAGCTATTAGATGGTCATTGGCTTCAGACATTTAGTATTTTACTACTAGAACTCCCTTCAAATGACATCAGGCAACAATAAGACTCGGGCCACCGTCGCAAACAATCTCATTAGATCTAATGAAGCATTCGGTTTCTGAGGTTATGGGTTATAGAAATGTAGAACGACATAAGATGTTTTTGTTCCTTGTTCCTCTCGGTTTTGTCACGGCTGATGGGGGGCTCTTACTTCTCACGGTTGAAGATCATGAACTCTTGCTGCACCACTTCAAGGCACTCCTGTAGATACTCGTTCTCCTGTGGAGAGGAGGTGGGGGAGAGTCATCATTACGCCGACACTCACCACAGATCAATCATCACCTCAGTCACTCAACAACATGACCTGACGCGTGACAAATGGCCCTGTGTTACCCCCTTTGAAATCACGTCTCTGATTTGTTTGTGTGCTTTTCCTTCAAATTGGATGTTTGGCGCAGGACGAAAATAGAACCTCATATTTCCAAAAGCACTTGGGGGCATGACAACACTACTGAAGGCTTCATAATTTAATCATCTAGGTAATAACCCAGTCTCCCCACTCCAAACATACACACACACACACTCACTCACACACTCACACACATTTCAAGCCTGGAGAAGTGCACCAGCTATTGTTAGAGATACAAGCCTTACCCTCTCATATCACAGAGAGATCCGATCTCGATAACACAGGGAAGGTCGACTTTAATAACCAGGAGATGATAATGATTGGCTTGAGCTGCTGAAAACTTGTCAGATCTCATAAATATTGATGGGTTGTCTGAAACCCATGGTAAATAAAGTTGCAATCAGGGATAATAAGATGGGTTTTGACAATGAATCTCAGTAGCAAAGTGGATGTGTGCTAAGTGCAGGGAATGGTGCTAGGAGGGATGGGAATCTCAGCTGAGGAACAGAGTGTGATGTACTGGGTGCAGCATGTGCTCTGTGTTGAACAGTAAACACACACACACAAATCTCAAATAGTCAGAAAAGACCAGAGCCTGTCAAGTTGTCATAAACGCCCCGTAAATGCTCATTGGTAACGGTGCTTGACCAATAAGGGTGGCTGACTGACAGGGACCCCTAGAGGTGCTGGGACACTCACAGACTGGGAATCCTTGCTGTTGTCTCTGGACCTGTTCTTGGCCAGTCTCTTCTTCTTCTTGTGGAGCGGCCGAGACTCCAGGATCATCTCCTCCAGCTCGAAGGTGGGGTCGCAGTGAAGACGACCCTTCTGCAGGAGCCAGAGGCACACACGGTGACGTTTGAGGGGCAGGCATGCCGAATTAGGCACACACACACACACATGTGCATGCACGCATCCAGGCACACACACACCCCAAATCGACATTTTTCTTTTCGTTAATCTACATGCATTACGTGGTACTTTTCCCTTCCTCGACATACAACACACTTACCTGCACATATGAGCAAACGTAACATTATATCTATTATACTGTACCTTAAGTAACCCACAGATTTCAGCTTTTGATTAAGTTAATTGGCATAGTCAGTCCATAGGATGTTTGTCTGTGTTTGGTCATGTATGTCTGATGTGACCAATAGTAACCCTCTCTCCCTCTTTCTCTCTCTCTCTCATTCAGCCTTATTAATTGGATCACTATCCTGCACTAGACACCACTGCCCTGATAATCGCATCAGAACTGTCCACACACACACACACACAAACACAAACACACACACACACACACCAAGGAAGGTGATAAAAGTATTTTGGCTTACTGCTAGACATGTCGTCTGTTGTAATGCAAACTTGTCTATAGTATGTCACCTTCTACCACTCAGTGTGGCTCCAATCCTGATGTGTTTTCTGTAGCTTACGCTCCCATTCCCTGTCTCTCCTGTATCCCCTTCCCGCTGCCCACACCCGCTCTGCTGGGTTCTGCTTAGCATAACTGGGTGCTATTGAGTCGGCAGTGCACATAAACTATGTTATATGGCTTTATGTGTGCGCGTGCGTGAATGTGTTCTAGATGGTTCCCACTCACGTTGGGGACAAAGCCAGCATCCATCTTCTTCTCGTACACGGCATCCCAGTTGATGTCAGCGAGGTAGGGAGCTGTCTGCATGTGGGACAGGCTGGAGAGACGGTGCTCGGGGTTCACCGTCAGCAACTAAGACACACACGCACACATTACAAAAACAGCCAGTGTCACTTTTCCAGAACGAATGTCACCTACACCTACCTACGCCTTCCAGACCATACTCGTGACAACCACACAAGCGCGACATCAGAAGAAAAAAATGCGGTGTTCCGCCTAAAAGTATATTTTTGATCTCCCCCATATTTAAATGAACAAAAGTGAAAAAGAAATATCAAACAATTTCGAGCACTTAGAACACAACAGTAAATCGTCTAGGCATGTTCACCAATAGGGGGCCCTCTTATGTCAGTCAAGGGAGAAATAGGATCCAAAAATCGAAACCCTCCACTGATTAGAAGGGATAAAATCAAGACCAAGATCATTTGTCAGAGGGTGAAACTCAATCTATTTGAGCGGCATCAATTATGATGGCTTAGTAATAGAGTAACAGCTGTTTGCTGTTCACCTTGGGACAGCTTAACACTATGCGATGTGCTGGGATGTGGTTCTGTTGTCATGGAAACCATCTCTCCCCCCCCCCCCCCCACCACCAAAAAAATGTCTGAAGCTGACTCATTCGTCTC
Source organism: Osmerus eperlanus (assembly GCF_963692335.1). Lineage (NCBI taxonomy): Eukaryota > Metazoa > Chordata > Actinopteri > Osmeriformes > Osmeridae > Osmerus > Osmerus eperlanus. The sequence continues at coordinate 15,828,326 of NC_085023.1, forward strand.
CCCGGAGGCCTGGTTTGGTCTGTCTCTGTGGAGTTCAGGCATAGTTAATCGATTCGCAACAGAGCGGAATGGACCGATGCCATCACTCTGGAGCACCTTCTGACAAGTCACACACAATCGCACACATGGACACAGAGATACAAACTGGCACACGCACACAGACACAAACACGCACACACCCCGGGAAGTCTCTCAGACTCCATCTGTTTCTCCATCCTCCTCTGCCCCGGTCCTTATCCCTCTCTCTCTCCCGCTCACTCTGTCCCCCCCTCTACCCCACCCAGTTCAGCAGGTCTCTCTCTCTCATTCTTTCTGACCAGCCATTACACACCTTTTTACCTCCCAACCCCCGCCCCTTCCCTCAGCCTCCTTGCCTCTCCACCTGCCTACACCTCTCTGCACAAGCTCACCTTCCTCATGAGAGAGACCAGGTCTTTGGGCCAGGCTGGGCTGTACTGCACACTGACTGTGCTGAAGAGCTGCATCAGAGACTCCACTGAGTTACTGGCATGGATGTCGTAGGGTCTCTGAGAGAAAGACAGAGGAGAAACAGACACGGGTGAGAAAAAGGTCCCTAACAGCTTAGCTGCAGACACAACAACTCCATCTCCCAGCATGCCTTACCCATCCACGCATCACTTCGAAGACCGTAACTCCTAGTGACCACCAGTCTACCTCAAAGGCATAGCCTGTGCCTCCACTGACAAAGGACTGGAAAATCTCTGGGGCTGAGAAGAGATTTAAAAAAGAAGGAAAGAATTAAGGAAAATAATAAATAAACAAGAATGAATCAATGACCCACAGTTAAAACCACTGAAAGCTTTTCAATGTTTGAGATAGATTTAATCTTACCCATATAGGGCTTGGTTCCAGCTAAGGCTGTGGCTCTCTCGCCATTCTTGATTATCGTGGCAATGTTGAAATCTGTCAGGTGGGCATGACCTGAGAGGAGAACATTTCCAAATAACAGTCAGTTCAAAAAGAAAACCAAAAATGGATGTGAACATGTGCAGTCTTTGATATATCGTATTAGCTTGAAGCGGTGGGTCTGGTTCATTTGATTTGACGTCTCCAACATCTGATTTGAAGGAGACCAGGGTGCCCCCTCGTGCGACCTTGCTATCCGACACGGATTCAGTATCTTCCGTTACTGTGGTAATCCTTGTCAGCCTGCGGGGTCATATCTCTGTGTCCTACGTGTCACCTTGGACCCGTTGTCCTTCACAGCATGTTGTCTCTCTTCCTCGCGCTCCCTCTCTTCCCCCTCTCCCTCGTCCTCCTTCTCATTCCTCATCCCTGACAGACTAACACTGTGTGCGGGGATATACGGTGTACGCACAAAAGGGGGTTTGCATTTCAAACGTAAAAAGGCTTAAAGGCGGCCCTGCGCCTTACCTTGCTCATCCAACAGGATGTTGTCAGGCTTCACATCCCTGTTGGAGAGAGAGGGACAAAGAGAGACAAAGAGAGACAAAGAGAGGACCGTGAACGCTCACCAAATGCTATGCATCTCATAGACGTAACCAATACAAATTGTAATCCTGCGCAGGTTGTTTTCAAGAGCCTTTCCCCGCAGTATGCCCGTATCTGGGTAACTGTATATCCATGCGTATTTGACAGCACATGTGCAAGTCTGTCAAACATCCGAGCAGGCTGAGTGCATGTGGTATCTGTGTTTGCTGTGCATACAACACAACATGCACGTGAAACAGAAGGTATTTGGATGTGTGTGTTTGTGCGTGTGTATGTACACTCCTGTCTTTCTTCACATAGCACATCCCCACCAACCTGCTTGGCCAATTAACATAACCCACACAGCTTATTTAATTATGCAGCCTGGTGTGATTGTGTGTGAATAATACACTTAGTCCACACAGCTCCATGTACTAGTATATATATATATATATATATATATATATATATATATATATATATATATATATATATATATATATATATATATATATATATATATATATATATATATATATATATACTAGAGGAAGCTCCCAAGGGCAATGACTGCCCATGCTTCCTAATTAAGGATTATTTTCCCTGAGAGTTCATTGAAATGTATTCCGAGGTCCGTGGCTGTCACTGCAGTAGTCGAAAAGGTTCTACACCGCTACCATCCTGTAGTTGTATGTTTAAAAAAAGCTCTATTTCATGTATAAACGCTTTATTTCTGTAAATACACAGTAATGGGTAACGCCAGGAGGATACTGCGTGTCAAATGGGTTTCCTGTGTGTGGAAACGTCCAGCAGCAGAGCCTCACTGACAAGTGTGAGCTAACACATGAAAGGGACAACAGCTGAGCAAAGAGAAATCCATTTCCTGCGTCACATTCATCTCCGGTACAGAAGAAGTGAGGAGCAAGAGAAGAGAGAGAGAGGCCCTTGTTCTTTGAGGACTTTTCTTCCTTTTCTTCACTAATTTTACCTCCTCGGGCATGGTGGTAGCAGACAGTTGCTAGGAGACCCTTCTTCCCTAGTTGGTGCAACAAAATAATTGTATAGTATTCTCCTGTCAAAAACCCACGGTGTGGAACCAAATTGTAGAGCCGGAGAGGGTGAGAGATACCCAGGGACTGGATTAGAAGTCCTGCAGCAGACACAGTTGTTTCAGAGGGAGAGAGCCTGATGCTGGGGAAGACAGGGCTTAAAACACAAGGGGACCGGCTTGAACAATATGACTTCATCTTTCCAATTGACTGCATTGGTGTTTAGATGAAAACATTTATCAGTCTGACAAGGACAGTAAAAATTGAAACTGAACTGTTAAATGTGCAGATGGGAATGTGTCCCTGGTTGAATTTCACAGACATGCACAGACAATGGACACTGATTCTTAGACTGCATGAACATAACAGTACACTCTTTGTCTCTTCTCTCTCTCTCTCTCTCTCTCTCTCTCTCTCTCTCTCTCTCTCTCTCTCTCTCTCTCTCTCTCTCTCTCACACACACACACACACACACACACACACACACACACACACACACACACACACACACACACACACACACACACACACACACACACACACACGCACACACTTGGGTTGAGTCTATTTTCACTTAAGGGAAGCAATTTGCCCAAATGAGCTTTTGGAATAAGGTTAAAACACTTTTTAGGCCATCTGTGAGTTGAGTTTGATGTCTACTGGGAGCCGGCACTTTCATTTACAGCTCAGACACTTACCACTGTGCTCAGCACATTCCCACAACAGCTCTTGACTGCAAGTCATCGCACCGTAAGGGTGATTGATATAGCAACAGTTACAGCAACACAAATATGAGGACTAGGCCCAAATAGGCAAAACTGTACAAACACAAGTGGAATACCCAGGTGCACGGATACTCTACTATTGAGCACATAACAAAGCTCTAAACATACACAGCCCTATTCATTCCCTAGTCAGATAAACGTCAGTACAACCCCCATCTAGAACAAGCTCAGCTAACAAACCACACAGACTACATTTACAGTGCAGCCACAGTGCCAAGCCACCATAATAGCGTATTCAGCTTTGTGGCTCTGCTTCAGGGACCTCAAGTATTAGATTCAACATCAAACTGCCAGCCCAGGGTCCTGTACTGTGCTGTTAGCCTCCAGTCGCCCCGGGGCAGACCCTGTCAGCCAGGAGAGGGATGCAGGGTTCCCCATTTCCCTCTCTCTCTCTCTCTCTCTCTCTCTCTCTCTCTCTCTCTCTCTCTCTCTCTCTCTCGCTCTCTCTCGCTCTCTCTCGCTCCCTCTCGCTCTCTCTGCCTAGGGGAACAGGGAAGTCTGATGAGAGTAGGGTGATGATGAATCATTCACCCCACCCCTACACAGACCATCCATCTCTGGGGAGCTGGAGGGGGGTGCCGTGGCTGTTTCTGGAGCAGGGTAGGTAAAGGGGTAAACACTGAGCCAGGTGCTTGGAGTGTTAGTAAATAGGTAATAAGGCCATTGTAAGCTGCTTGTTAACATTAATATGCATTGATAATACTATGTACTAGCTACTTTACTTACAGTAGGCAAATGTACTGTATAGGAATCCTAATGATCTGATTTACCATTGAAAAGACAATATAGCTATAGGAGCGTATAGGAACGTATACACCCAGTGTATATACCCAGCATGCACAAAACATCCTGCAAGGTGACTCCACCAGATAGCACAGATATATTCCTTTTAGTATTCAATATAAATTCTGTGTTCTGCCCTGAGAAATACAATCTGTCACAAACAACTTAGTGCCTACTGGAGTGCCTACTGGAGAAATTTGTGTTCATTTATATGCTGATTGCACATTGGCTAAGACCTTGACGACGCAAAGCACAAAACACAACCTTGAGGCATCAACTGGGAGATGTCAATGTGAACTTGAGGTTGACACATTGCCGTGTTCTTAAATGGATGATGAAAGGATGACTTCATCTTACCCCGGTCCGTCCACAGTCTACTGATGAAGTTAGCGTTCCACGTTGAGATATTGATGGTGTAGTAGCCGGTGTAGATCGGTTAAACTCGCTCTTCAGTTATGTATACAGGCCACCCGTGCCAGCAAATTGCTAACTTTTTGTTTGTGTAGCTAGTAGTGGTTGCGCTTGATGAGTTGGAGGTGGCGGGTTCAAACCCAGGGGAGGGTAAACATCGGCCATGTGGTGAAGCAACCACGTCTGTCACAGTGGCACAAAACCTGTACTAGCTTTTGGAGCTGACGTTTGAGCTTGATGAGTCACTGTGAGAATCCTGTACCGTGGTTCACCAAGCCACCTCAGTTACTTCCTGTATGGCTGATAACTATGGATGACTCAGTCTAGGGACTCCTTACCTGTGGATGATGTTTTGGCTCTGCAGGTAGTCCAGGGCCAGAGTCATCTCACACAGGTAGAGCTTGACTGCGTCCTCGTTGAACTGGACGTTCTGCTGCAGGTGGTAGCGCAGGTCTCCTCCCAGCAGCAGGTCCACCACCATGAACATGTCTTCCTCATCCTGGAACGAGTACCTGGAGACAGGGGCCGACGGGCTCAGTTTCCCAAACACGCACACACCTACGGTGCTTACGTCGGCTCACACACGCATGCAAGAACGCACGCACACACACACACACACACACACTTCAATCTTTTTCAGAGGAGGTGGCAGAGGACCTTGTACCACATATAGTGAATATGTACACATGAGTATAAATATTCACATTGGTGTGTGCAGTCACTGGCAGGCTTGTATGCTGAAATTAAGCACAGTGGGAGACTTTTATACACTGATCATTATCTTAATGAGTTGCCATTTGTTGGAGTGAACACGGAGGGTGATTGCCAAATTAAAGCTAGAATACAGCGTCATTGATTGATGTGTCTTAATTGAAGATGACTGGTGGATGGCTAGAGATCCTTGTCAATCAGGCTTGACATGTGCTTAATCATGCACATCAAATTAAAACACAGCCAGTTAATGATCTAGATTGGGATTTCTTTGCCGTGCACTGCACAATTTCTCTACTGACAAGAAAAAAACTGAACATACTGGGATGCAGAATAATCCCTGCTCTATAGAAATCCAACACATCTAACTGTGAAATCCAAAGTTTATTTCACAACAATCTTCCCACACAGCTTGGCTCTCAATACACAAAGCTAAATAGCTGACCCCCTTGTGAATACTTCTACCAAACTCAGGTTAATATCTCTGCTACTTGGAGATTTCTTAGTTTTTCCATCACAGCCCTTTTATTGCAGCGTTATTATGTTTTTCCTTCATCTGAGCAGATTTCCTCATCTGATCTCTGTGTCTGTAGGCTTAGCCCCGGCAGTACTCAGGGGTCATTTTGATTGGCCCTCTCCAGTTTCTATTTTCTGCTCTCTATAAGCTAGAAAAGGAACAGGGTGTTTAGAGCAGACGGAAAAATTGTTCTATCAGGTCGAGACATTGGTTCTGCTGAGCTGAGTGACATTCACAGCACTATCTGATCTCACCGCAAAAAGAACACCCAGATCGCTGGATGAAAGGGATCTGATTGTTCAGACATGATAGCCAGACGCGAAAACAGATTACCTTTTTGGTTTGTTACTGAAACACACTGATGGTGATAATATGGTCAAAGAGGTTTGCGGGCAGGATTGTGGGCAGTTCTGATGAGTAACTGACACTGACTGGAATCTTCACACTATACCGATGGTGTAACATTGCATTAACATCTACTGAGATGAGTAAAAATGGAAGCTTATTCAAAGTAAGCTAGTTCAGGCTTCATAGCAGGACCCTGCGTTTCTTCTGATCAGGGGCCAGCTGATGCAGAGGGACAGTCTGGTGGCAGCTGGTCAATATGATATGACAGGACTCCAAACTCCATTAGACCAAGCTAACTAACCTGACCTGGCCCCTACCTTGGGCCTCACTCCAAACAGGGAGGGCCAGCAGATGGCTAGGGCTGAGATCTTTGGTTGCCGTCTGCCGGTTGCTTATTGTCACCTTCTTATCACCTCCTTGTCACCCTCTGATCCTTGCTATCAGTTGATGGAGAGTCGGTGTCCTTGCTGCCGGCCAGCGCCGGTGTGATCGCAGTGTTCCGGAGTATTCCCTAGGCCCTGAGTGAGATCATTGCTGCTGTTGCTGTCACCTTCCTCCTCCCTTCCAATGTGTGACAGGTAAATGTAAGCTGTGGGTTGACAAGCGAGGCGTATGAAAGCTTGGAGAATGACAGCGCTTGTCACCTTTGGAGTTACTGCCAAGGACACAAGAGAGAGAGAAAAGGTGTGTTTTTGGAAGGAGGGAGCATTTTCTCTAACCACAGCGCTGGCTGTTCGGAGAAGATTGGAATTCAAGGGATATAAGCAGTCTATTGGACATCTTAGAGAATATGAAAACATTTATCTCTTCAAAGAGGGGCCTCAACACAGAATGACAAATTGGTGTGACAATCCTAAGTCTTAGGAAGAATGCAGAAGTGAAATTCAACATTAAGACTGCAGGTTCTTCTCTTGTGTTCTCTGGTAAACTGTCCTCAGTCAAATGCATAATGCTATTACTAAGAAGATCCGTCTTTTGAGAAGGGTCAAGAGTTTGCATTGGGATCTGGCTGAAAGCCTGCTTGCCCGGCCTGGGGCTAGGGTGGTATGGTCTGCTTAGGGAATAGGCTGGGACAGTCAAAGCACAGACGAAGGTTAACAGGCTGGAAAGAGTCCGAGGAGCTGAAATAATCAGGCCATGGTGACAAATGAGGGAAACAGAGGAAGGAGAAAGAAAGAAAGAAAGAAAGAAGGGTAGAAAACATTCAGAATGAGGGAGCGGCAGAAAAAGAGATTGAGAAAGAAAGTGAGACAACATTGGCCTAGATAGTGGTATAGACAGCTCGGATTAGCCAGGCCGAGTGACTCTTGTCACATGACACCTAGATACATTCCTCTGAGGGTCCCTCTAACAATGCCATGTGAGAGCACTTTCTCTAGCCCTGCAGTATCACAGCTAGTCACACAGACACACACAGCTTGACTGTCCTGGTTTCACAAGGTGCACTTCAAAGGAACGTCCTCTAGGAAGCTGTGCACTTGAACGATCTTCTGGAAGGTTCCATAGTCCTAAGGTGTTCTGTGTCCATGAAAGAGTATCCCTGGTAGGCCTAATGGCGTACAACAAAATCTCAGCCCTCAGAGAACACATCCGGTCTAATTCCATCTGTTATAAAATGAGGGCTGGGTTGGGGGGTAAAAGTCTAATTCATCTCTCTGTCTCCTACAGCATTGTTCCATACATGTCCAGGAATCAATATTCCTAATGGAGGCTCTCTCTCTCTTTCTATCTCTCTCAAGGAAGGGATGGAGAAAGGGGAAAGAGTACGCTTGGCGGCCTAAAGTGATGACTCACTATGTTTGGTGGGCCTTAAAATCTCTTTGAAAGCATCTTTAGGCTTATCCCTCCTATAAATCAGCCGTTCCTTTGACAACAAACATCAAGGCGCTAACGCAAGCTCACTCTTCTCGCCTCACTTACCCATGGTGCCGCTGGGCTTCTTATTTGGTCATGTTTCAGCGGATCCCTGCTGTCCTTGGAGAGTATGGGTGATGGTGTTTGGGAGCGGTTTGTTGTGATGTTACGCTTAAGGCGGAACCGTGCTCCGATAATGATCTACACCGTTGAGCACAGGGGATCAATTTCACGGCTATACTCTAATGCTAGTTGCAACTCCCAACCACACTTAACTGCATGTAACACTATACGTCTAGGTGGAGTAATGTGACCCCACCAATTTAGGACTACAGATTGATCCGGGTAGGAAAGAGTTTTTTCCCTGTGTGGCTGCAATAGCTTAGAAGAGGATTTGGTTGGATTTCTTGCTTTGCCACAGTTGATACTTGTGTTTTTTCTCCAAGGTAATCCATTTCAGTATATCAGACTCCTACACATCATATCTGCAGCGAGTGAATGGTCGCGGCAATTACTGTGGGCTGCAAAGTTGACATGCTGCGGGTTTACAGCAGCCTTTTCCTGAGTGATGGGATTGAGTGGCTGCTTCTCCAGGTTCCCTCTAATGAATTTCCTCTCAAGCAATGGATGGAAAGGAACCTTCCTTTCCAACCTTCCTTCAAAGGAAGCTGCAGAATTCAGGACATCTAAATGAAAGCAAAGCCTGGCTTCAAAAATAGAGACAGCGGGAGAGAGAACACTCACAAAGCCTATCAGACTATGAAACTCAGTGATTTGACAAACTAATCAATGCCCAAATCTGCTTCTTAGCTCCTTCTTCCACTCCCCCTCCCTTCCACTTCTCACTTTCCGTCTTTCCTGTGATTTCAGGAATCATTACTTTCCGTCGACGTCTCCTTCGGCTTGTTCGACTCTCTGTCTCTCTTTCTTTCTCTCCCCCTCACTCCTTCTCTTCTGGCATGGCATCAATGTACTCCTACAACACTTAATCAGAGCGGGCGTACTCACGGAGCCGCGTCCTCTGATGTTTACGCTGGGGAATATAGGCAGTTCCTACACTCCTCAACTGGCCCATCTCACGTCCATCAATTATGAAACGTGCTGCCTAAACTCATCGAGGCAGAATGCAGCACACTCCACTTGACATGACCATGGTTCATTGGCAACGCTCTGTTACGTTACAGGGGAATAGTGCCGTACAGCCTACATCCATACAGAACACCAATTAGAATCAAACTCATTACACAGTGTAATGGAACACCATCTGAACAGTGCGCATATTTCTCATGTCATTGTTTGATCGACCAGCTCTCTGTTGGGTTTCAAATAAAGACGTTTTAAAGACAACCATGCAATGGATACACAGGTAATGTCCATACAGTGTGTTGATAGACTGAGTGCCAAGCAAGAAATGAAAACAGCTGTTCTCCGCACAGTGCAACAACAGTGAATGTCTTTGTCTCTGTCTCCTAATCTATTGGAAGACTAAAACAGAAAACTTTTCCCCTCAAACCTTTTTCCCACAGAAAAAGCATGATAGACACAGCAGGCCACCAGAAATCATCTTCAGACAGGCCTAGTAGGAACCCTGCATCACAACAGGGGGGGGGGGGGGGGGAGAAATGCTTTTTGGTCAGTAATAGCTGCAGCAGCCAGGCAACACAATGAGGCTAGCATGATTGATATGCTCCAGAAAGTTATTTTAGAAACGGTTTTAGCCGTTCTCTTGTGGCTTGGCAGGGGACCAGACTGGTGGTATTACAAAACAAGCCCGGCAGCTGCTCAGGTACAGGGTCTGCGGCTTTTCTGGAAAAGTAAAGAGGACTTTGTTGAAACATACTGGCTCTTTCCATGAAGCCGCTGTCTGATGTGTTCCCTGGAGTCGACAGACAGTAGCAGCTGTGTCTTGACAGGCCATCAACACGCCGGCATCGCCAGCACTCTCCTTTTTGTCGCCCAATCTGGTCAGTTTGATGGGAATAGCGGGCAAACTGCTGTGGAAGAATGGCTTCTTCCCTTCTACCCCCGTACACGCTTTGATGCTCTTTGTCATGCAGATTTGACAGCTTGCATATGATTGTTTTGTGAAAGCAGGATCCTATTGAAACAGATACCATCTGAAAATGATATTCAAAGAGTTTGTTCAAACAAACTTTCTGTGAATACTCGATGAACTAATGGAAGGTGGAGGAGACTGTTAAGACTGAAAAGTGCTGGCCTTGGGTATAGTCGTGAAAAGGCCTTAGCGCTTGCTCCTCATTCACTGTTCAGTAATGCAAAAAAGGCTGACCACTTTGCCTTCTGAAGTCTGAGAGCTGAACTGAGAGCAGAGGAGGGGTGCGATCTGACGACAGTCATTTCCACCTTGCCTTAATGATGCTCTCTTCCATCTAGGTCTCTAATGGCGCTTTGATGGGGCATGGCTGTATGGATGCAGAACAGATAGCAGATAACTAGAACAGAACCTGGCAGAGAAATTCTCCTTCAGGGAGTTCTAATGTGAAGAATACACAGCCCTACAATAACTAGCTCACCAATGCTGCCTCAGTATGTTCTAGTTGGGAAGCTTCTCTAAGACACAAAAGACCTTCACACCCATGAAACTTTAACCGTGGAGAGCTACAGAATTTGTTTACAACTTGGATATACAGTATAACTGTGTAACACTGTACCTTGACCAGTCTATTTGGGATCAATCCAAAAAGGTGTATAAGGAGAGATGGACTTTCCCAAGAATGAGGTAATACATTACTTGGAAAGGCCATCGAGTGCTATTTCTTACAAATGGCAGCCAGGTAAAATGCTTGATTGCAATATGCCATGAACATTGTGCCGCATTACTAATTACATCTGAGAAGTTCCTCTGCGCGCTGTGGGAATGGTTAAATAATGAAGGCTGGTATCCTTCACCCACATACAGACTAGTGGGATGTCAGAGTCATCCCAATATGCGGTAATTATCAAATATAATGAAATGAGCTCCCACTCCTGAATGAAAATCCAACATTTCTGATGGGAAAATCATAAAGTGAGATTTGACTTTAAAATGCTATTCTTATCACGTTTTCCAACCAGCCTTGGAGAAAATCCTTTGTTGTAGATTTAGCTTTTCACCCACATAAATGGGAGACATAGATACAATCTTCTTTCATCTTTTTAGATGACGGTTTCCTACTCATTTAGAGCTAAGGAAAACAGCTGGACGTCCACTGCAGATGGTGTTTAACAAGGACTCCTCCTAGCATCAGGCTTGTGCTGAAAGCAGAGCACATCTGAAAGGCTACAATTTTAGGGTGGTTGTCATCCTTAACAACACTGAAGCACTTATTGCAGACATGCCTCATGAGAGACGTTCTCTCAAACATAGAGGTGCATGGACAGTAAGTAACATCAAATGCATTCTACACATCCAAGGCACAAACTCAAGTGACAAACTCAAAACATGTCATGCAGTCAGAAAACATGTAGAGAAAGTGGGAAAAACAGGGGATAGTCACCAGAGGTTCACTAAGAAAACATGTTCAATCTCCTGTAGGATCTCAAGCTCTCTAAAGACGTTTCGGACCTCGTCTCTCTCGATGCACTGCTGCTTGTTCATGTACTTCATGGCGTACATCTTCTCTGTGTCCCTCTTCTGCACAATGCACACCTGGATAGGAGACAGAACAAGTAGAGGGCGTAGCAGTTAAACAGTTTGTACTGATCCCACCCAGTCATAACAAACACAATTATCACCAAAAAACGTTTTGTTTGCAGAAACTGTCACTTGTTTTGATACCTGCAGTTCATTCTGTGGCTGAAAAGGAACAAGTAGCTAATCCAGCAACACTCAAGCGGATGGAGAAAATCATTGCGAAACAGACATCTTCAATGCTCATTATACATTCATTAAAAGTTGACGTGTGTTCAAAGGTCATAGTACTGTGGGTCCTCAGTAGGACAGGACACCTGAGGTTGGACTCGTTATATCAAAATTATCATTCAGTCCCAGTCATTAGACAGATAGTATATCTGCATCTGCTACACAGGTGTGCTGATCCTGACTGACACACAATAGCTGGAAAAAAATTGAATGTCGTCTTGTTGGGCTTATTATTTAAAATAAACTGGAGCCTGAGGGAAAAGACTCACAGCACATTATCACTGAGGAAACATCCACACAACATCCACACAACAGCCACACAACATCCACACAAAGCCATTGAGAAACATAGTTTGCTGGCATCTGTTCAATTTCAACGTATAACATTTCATCACAATCTGTCGACGTTTAGTGGAAGACAAACAGTGGAAGTTAGGGAACTGGAGGGTAAATGCTCCAACATTAAACATAAGCATCAGCTTTATACCTGCAAAGGCTGTCAAAGTACCTTTATAATACTCCCATCTGTCTCAGCCAGGGATGTTATTGAGATGCCAAAGGCAGAGCTTTTTAGCCACACACATAAGCACACTGCAGAGCTGTAAAAGGCAGCAACCCCAAGCTGTTTCAGTGCCATGCGCTGGCCAGCAGAAGGGGTATAACTGAATTGAATTGTCCACAGTGGCTCAGGTCGGCTCATTAGAGAGAGGCAGATGGCTGTTTTACAGTGTTAGAGCAGGAATGACAGGAGGAAATCTAGACGCAATCTAATTGGCATCCTCCCTTCCCCTCCAGCTAGAGTTCAGATGAGAGCTGTCCATCCCCTCCTCCGTCTATACCTTTCCATCCTGATCACATCCCTCTTTCTCTCAGCGCCTTTGACACAATAGGCTCATTACAGTAGGACATTTACCCCCCCCTCCCCCTCATATGTTGTCAAATTGAAGGAACAATGGATACTGTGTGGGTTTCACAAAGACGAAGCAATGGTAGAACTTTGGATCTCCTTAGTTTTTTAGAGTTGTTTTTAATTCAGCTCTATTTCAAGGTTCTTCTATTTTACCCCTTGCTCGCTTTTGCGTGTCTGCAAGCACACACACACACACACACACACACACACACACACACACACACACACACACACACACACACAAACACACACAGGAGCTTTTCCATGGTAACACTGCTGCCTCTGGCCTTCCCAGGCTCCCCAGTCACCCTGGCCTGCTCACAGACCCACTTTCTCCCGCCTGCTCTGTCCCTCACAGAGGGCAGCTGCTCTGCTGCAATGCGCTTGAAGTTGGAGGGGAAAAAAGCACCCGAAAAAGAGGTGTGATAATTTTTCTTTTTTTTACATTTTATCTTTACAACTTTCGAAGCTGTTCCATTCCTTTATGACTCCCCACCCAGCTTTAAACCATGATGTCGGACATTTATGTGATTCCAGTCTATTGCCACCTTTCAGTCTGTGGGTAGTTCCAGAACATGTAAAGTCTAGCGCATAGAAGCAAAGAAATTCTCAAACCACTGGTCACATTATCAGTCCCTTCTCACCCTCATTTCACACCTCCTGAGCAGTCCATGTGACTATGTCTTTGAAACATTTTATTCATATATTCATAGAGCACATAAGTAATTCAATATACCAATTCCAAAAAGGTACCAAGAAACCAAATCCAACTATGAGGCACAGATATGAAAGTTTGTTGTTTTGTATTCATTACATAATTATTTGCATTTTAATATGGACTTTTTAGCGATTCAATGATTAGAGATTGAGAGACCCTCACTATCAAAGTCCTGGCTATGGGGCTTTAGCATTTCTGAGCGTGATTGAGTGTAATTAATTCTGAGCAGTTATCTTTAAAATGCTAATGTGCAGCGCGGTCCAAAGCATCATGGTCCCGCTGGCTAGCTTTCATTGTTAAATATTCATTATGAACACCTGCTATTCAGCTTCACTTTTGATGTTGAAATCTGAGATGGTAAAAGGTCAACCTTTCTGGAACAGGGGGAATCTTTACTTTGGGCCAGGCCTAGGTTGGTGCCAGCTCACTGACAGTGCAAACTGTCAGGGGCTGTGTAGTGTGGCGTGCTGCAGTGCCGGATGATTCCCTGGCACCATCACAGCGACTGGAAGCCTCCACATTCCAGTCTCGGTGGCAGAGATGCCGGCTGGGAGGTGGCAGAGATGCCGGCTGGGAGGTGGCAGAGATGCCGGCTGGGAGGTGGCAGAGATGCCGGCTGGGAGGTGAGGTGCCCGATGTTGTGACAACGTTGGCTGTAATCTCTGACCACCAGCTGCACCTCACACCTGCTTATCTCCTCCTGAAGAGCAGTCGGCTTTGGAGGTGGGTGGACACACAAACAACACACATAAACACATATGCACACACACACAAATACCCCGACACAGATGAAACTGAATCTATCGATTCTCTCTATGAACAGTATAGGGAGGGAGGAAGATGTCTGATGTGTGAGAGATTCAAAGGGAGGGTGGATAGATGTGTACAAGTGTAGGATTGAGATGAAAAACACCTGCCATCCTTACAAAGACATGCACATTGAAAGGACCACAAACAGTCCAAGTACAGGAATAACTCCATTATAAACATAAATCATTTTGATAAGGAAAGTTTTTCTGTGTACAAACATTATGCCATCAGTGGGAGAACACAAGAAAACTGGTAATAATGAGAAAACTAATGGAGTTTGGCAGGAGCTCAAGAGCAGTTCTCTAAAGGTCAGTTTGGCAGCTTGTCAGAAATACATTGCTGTGTTTAAACACTAACTTACCAACCATCATGTTGAATGAAGACAAATGACTCTCTCAATTTGCAACTACTGTGGTTTAAAACTTTCAAGGACCGATGAGAAGATAGTTGATGCATAAATAACAACGCAGGCCAGAGCTGAGATTCAATCAATTGCTTGTAAAGCATTGGGAAGGAGTAGAAATGATTATCACCCTATCCATTTTCGAGGCTAATACCTCTACCTCCAAACCTTCCGCTAGCTGTCAGACGACTGGGTATCTCTCCAGTACAAATGGATATACATTTTTAATTGGACAGATTTGACAGATACAGCTACATGACTGACAATTCAAAGGAAGCATGCATGCCGAAACGAGAGTCGGTGCCAAAGCCATGACAAAGACAGGTCAAAAATTAGGTTTATTTGACAAAGCAATGGAGTCTGTCACTCAACAATGCTGGGGAATATTCGGAAGAGCTTGCCAACATGAATAGGTATAGTAACACAACCCCACAATGATTCATCATGCAGAATCAGAAACACTCAATAAGTGGTTCTCACAGATAAGTGGCCAGATCCCATGGATGCAGTGCAGCAAAAGTATTAATTTGGAATACTGGTATTTTCAAACTCAAAATATTCCCATCATGTCAAAGGTGCAAGTTGTTTCCTTACTATAATTAAGCTCAAGGGATTTTTTTTACTTGGATTTAAACCAAAAGGCTATTGGCACTTTGTAAACTGGGACCCAGAACAGAAATAGAACACATTTTTGTCTCTTAGGGATGGAACAAGGTCCAACAGTCAAAATTATTTAAATATGACCAGCTCCTCAAATACCAGCTTCATGGACAAATTCATATTTTATACCTTACAATAGAGCTTTGCGTTGCCACATTTATGAGACAGGAAGAGACAAAGATGCATGAGAGTGACAGCTCCAAATGGAGAGATATTGCAACACATATGTATAAAATGGGAAACCAGGCAGAAAATACAGTCCTCAATGAACATAGTATAATCATCAAATAGGGTTTGAATTAAATGTGTAATCCTTGCTCCAACCACACACTACTGTTTGTTTGTCACATGTAGGTCAGGGAAGATTAAAAAATAAGATTTTCATCTGCCTCACATAGGGCTTGGCCTTGTAAAATTAGGCCAGTTGAAACCGGTACATAAATGTCCAGTTCTTAACCTTTCAAATGACAAAAACCTGATAGTGACTTATTTCATGAGTCATTTGGTCCCATACCTTAGCCTTTTGTCCCACCTTCTCTGAGCACCCCCTCTAGTTAATCCCCATGTCAGCACTTGCTGTTAACACATGCTCTTATTAAATGCTTATTAGCTCAAGTATTACGTAAAGAAATGCTCTTTCAAGTAGCGCTTCAAAGAGGGACCAGCTACCATAATGAACATCGGATCTCCATGCAGTCTTGGCTGAGTGAGTTTACCTTTCTAAACCCCTCCCTCTCTTGCTATACCCTTGGTTCCGCTATAGTTAGCAGCCCTATCAATTGTTGTCACAGTGTGGAACTCCAGGGACCCATGGGCATGTTGAGCAAGGGGGGAAAAATTGGGGTTTTACATTTAGTGAAGCCAGGAAGTATAAGATGTCATTTTCTAGGCCAGGTAGCCTGACCAGAAGCCTCAGGGAGACAGGGTAGATACAAGCAGAAGCAAAAGACCACTGACTGAGGAAATATGGGAGACAGAAAGGTGAGAGAAAGAGAGAGGGATGGGTACATATTAATAGAGAGAAAGAGAGAGGGATGAGTACATTTCTACAGTACATATAGAGAAAAAAAGAGAGAGAAAGGGAGAAAGGGGGAAAGCAGAGAGCAGTGAGTGACTATCCTCGGTGCTCCTGTATACAATGTGTTTGTGTTTCTGGGGAAACACAAGTGCTGACATTCATCATGGTCAGAGATTGGGTGTAGTGTGTGGGAGGAAGGTTCTGTTGTCAGTCTTGGGCTCTAAGACTTGTCACTCATGAACAGTGATTTGAAACAGAGACCGTGTAAGCATAGGATAACACAAACACAAGCTGACACACATACAGAAACAAATAACTATACACGCACCTCACAAAAACAAAAACACAGAGTTTGGGCTGAGGCAAACAGATATGCTTTCAGGCTCTGATGAACTTGTCATCCTCCAAGACAAGAATAAATAATTCAATTTTTCCCTTGATTTATTCCCCTGGACCGCCTCACGCCCGCTACCACTTCTGACAGGCAGGAGGAAGTGAGAGTGTTTAGCAAGCGTGGACGGCCATTTGCAGAGCTTCATGATGCACTATTACCAAAAATATTGGCCATTAATAAGAGAACACAGAATGTACACTGTGTGTGAGACATGGCTGAGAGGGGGTCAGATCTTGCTGGGAAAGTTTCTTACCATGACTCAATTGAACTAGTAGTGACTGAGAGGATGAAGAGGCTTTGTGGGAATTTTTCTACTACACCCCTTTCCCTCCTGAGTGTCCCCGAGGAATACTGCAGAGAAGAAACAACACTTAGGTTTTTCTCAAGTGAAGAGCTACCTTTGCCTCAGAAATATCCATGCTTGAAAAATGAGTTTATAGTCCAAAGGAAGAAACATAGACTAAGCTAAAAGTTACAAATCCTATCCATGACTGCTTATGGGGTATTGCTCTCATTCTGTGGAAAGAACTGCAAGGATTTGCAGCTCTGAAGATGCATTTCTGGGCTAATAGGGTGCCCAAGGCCTTGGTGCAGCTACACACACCTTCCTTCCCCTCCGCAATCCCGCCAGTCTTTATCTGCAGTCTTGAACACCTGCAGTGTTAGGATAAAAGCATTAAGAATGAGGATAACAAACCCTTTGACAGTCTCTCTGGATAATTGTCCAGCTCTCAATGTGTCTTGCCCGCAGTAGAGCCTGATATAGACCTGCTCACAAAGACTTGTCATGACTTTGACCTTTTCTCTGAGACTCTTACACTGCACGACAAACACATCACTGGCACAAAACACTACCTGCCTCCATGTCCTTTCACCCTGTGGTATCTCTCTCTTTCTTCCCTGTCATTCGCCCTTCCTGTCCTTCTCTCCCCATCCATTCTCCGCGGCCTTGTCACATGGACACACAGGTCGCTATCATAATGAGAGTTCAGGCACAGCACGATGACAACCTTTCCACTGTAAACCCACCAGCTGAGCACCAGGACCACCTCTACCCTTCACATAGCTCCCCTGCATCTCCGCCCCCTCCTTCGCTCCCTCTATCCAAGTCGATCCAGGCAGTGGCATTAAGGAGCTGTCATTGTGTCAGGTGGCTGGGTGGCAGCGCTGTCTCTGGCGGCAGTGGTCCTGCTGGGCCCCTGGACCTGTGCCCTCTCTGCTCCCACATGGCCCAGCACCGAGCCTTAATGAGTCCTGTGGCCTACTGATTGGGGGCTATGTAGCATGAGCTGAGAGTGAGAGAGAGAGGGGGATTAAAAGTAAAAACGAAAACGAGTGAGAGATAGAAAGAGAGCAACAGAATATAGGCAATTATTCCTTGCTCGGCATGTGGACTATTCTGCCTCCGCTCCGGGCAAGACCGGCTGCTCAGCCTCAAACAGGAGGCCCACACCACCTCCATCATGGGGTGAGAAAATGAGAACGCCACCCTCATCCAACGTTTTGACCAAATGGGATGTTCAACGCTAGGCAGTAAGAGATGAAGAGAGAGAGATACACAGAGAAAAAGAGAGAGTATTTGAGAGAGCGTGACACAGAAAGTGACCGGAAAGACAGTGGAACCACAAGAAAGAAAGAGAGATGGAGTGATACAACGAGCCAGTGACTGGGCTGCAGCTGGAGGATGTCTCTCAGAAAGAGGTGGTCTCCACGGGGGTCCCTGGCTCCAAACAGCTCTCCCACTGAGTAGCTCCTTTCATTCCCCTCGAACGAGCTCCCGCTCCCAGCCACGCCTGGCTCTCTGCTCCCCCCCGCGGGGAAAAGAGCCTCCACTCATCACAAACCGCCTCCTTCACATACACACCAACATAAACACGCACTAATATACACAAACATGTCAACAAACACCCTACAGTGCCAATTTCCAGGGAATGAGAAGTTTGACCTGTACGTGCTCTGAAGCTCTAATATCTCGTATCTCCCACACTGACACGCAAACAACTCAAACCCCTCCATGGTATTCTGTTGGGCAGTCAGATTCATGCTGTTTTAACAGCAGCCTGAATGCCAACCAAGTCGGAGGAGGGATTAATGATACGAAAAAACGACCTCCAAACAGAGAAAACTATATCTGAAGTCTGTCTGCGTCTGAGGCAGTCGACTGTCTGCCTGGATGAATTATGGAGGCCCGCGGCGGTCCTGTTATCTTCTAGCTTCCTCCTCCAGGCCCAAGAATCAGCAGAATCTAGCCTGAATGCCCGGACCAAGGGTCAGAGGCATGCGTTATCTACAGCCATGCTGGCAGGGGAAGGCCATACTATATGGGTGAAACACAAAGACTGGATTTCCACCGAAAATGGCCAAACAGTTATTTGTTTGGCCATGGTTTGTTTACCTGCCTTTGTGTGTGTGTGTGTTTGGGCATCACTTGAACATGTGTGCATGTGTGATGGTGCTTGCAAATGTTGGTGTGTTTTTTTTTGTGTGTGTGTGTATGTGTTTGTTTGTGTATATGCCAGAAAGTGTGTGTGTGTGCGCCTTACTATTAAGGACACTACCAATGGGGATTTCATATCCAATCTACGTCCATGTCTGGCTGTAATGGTCTCATGGTCATGTAGCTAGTGGGCCGTAATGTCAAGGCCTCAGAGAGCTGGGTTGGTTTCTGTGGATTTCATGGTTTGCTGCAGCCTCCCTCCAACATCACAAGGGAAGTGACAGACGCTTGAAGGAACGAAGCAATAAGTCAAATTAACATAAATTCACATGGTAATATATTCTGCAGTCAGGGCCGGCTTTCTGTATAAAAGAGACACTTACTTTCGAAAAGATTTTATTTTTGAAGAGAGCAAAGTGGAAGAAATTGCAAAGACTTGCGTAAACTGAAGCATAATGAACAAATATAAGTCAAACTGTAGATTTTTTTTCAATCTGTGCAACACAATCACAGTTGTACTTTCTACGATCCACTAACTTACCAATTGGTTCCAGATACCCAACTTACATGAAGACACTGAAGTCCTCATACAACAAATAGCAATTATCTGTCTCAAACTTCTGTAATCATAGCAACACAATCCAATCACACTTTTGCCCCTTGAGACAGAATACAAAGGAATTGTGACGTTTGGAACTAGAACAAGAAACACACATTTTTAAACACCAACAAACACACCCACACAACACTTACACACACAGCCCTCGACAGTCTTAGTTTCCCAACTGGCACAACTTGGGATAAGCATTGTGCAAAAAAATAAACTGAGCTATTATGCTTTTCCCTAATTGGAAAGCAAGAGGTGGGTCAAATCCACTGTGATCCCAGCTGCCACTAGACGAAAAGTTTCAAAGAAAAGAAAAACAACAAAATGCTTCCACTGTTAAATTAATTAACCGCTATGGATAAGATTAATGGGAATTAAAATGTAATTACTTAAGGCCTACTTCACCAGCCCCACTCTGCTTCCTTGTCGAAGATAATAAGTGTGCCGGCTAATTAGTGCCACGAAATTACCCAGGGTCCCTAGCGGTGGCAACAGAGTTGCTCACACACACTCACACACATATACGGTATATATTTATACTGTATATATCACTCTCACTTAGCTCAGCATTAACTAGTTAAACACACAGAGTTCATAAAGAACAAAGAAAGCTGTATTACCTTTCCAAAGCTCCCCTTCCCAATGGCTCTCAGGATCTGGAAATGGTCAAAGTTCACTGCAAAGAGACAAATGGGAAAGGAAGGACAGAATGGGTTATTGTGTTGCCTTTACCAAACAATACAGAAGAAAGTGAGGGATTGTGGGAAAGGTAAAAGATATAGGAGACACAATGTACTGTTCAGATATTCATATTAATAGATTACAATTTTGTATGCATGAAGATCCTTTTACGTAGCATTCGGTGTTCAGAAATCTGTAAATGCATGTACACAAACACACTACGCCACTGTAGAAGAGATGAAGTTCCACGTCATCGGTTACTTGGAAGTAGCAATTTTAACACGATTAATGTAACTGTCGGTGTGCATCTGACGCCCACAAGCATAGAGCTGACATTACTTGTGCAGATTATCCGTAATGAAAAAAGCACTGCCACTTCCTTGGGACTGAAGAGGATCAGGAGAAACAAACCGATTGTGTGGACTCATTTGTGTAGCGGGGTTTGCTCGTTTAAGATTAGCAATACTTAATTTATAATAAAGTATGTAGTTCTTGGGGCACCACCTCTTATTTGTTAAAGGAACAGAGGAAACCTTGTTTAACCTTATGGAATAATAGCCTTCGTAATAATCAGTCTAATCTTAAGTAGTGGATTCTATGAAAGTAGGGCAGATCAGATAACGTGAGAGATACGCGAATATTATACACAATGATTTATTTAGGAAAATGTAATTATAATGAACAAATACCACATAAGTTATGGGTTAGTTTGGCTAGAGTAGTACAGTGGCTAGATTCTAATGAGAGCGAGCAACACAATGGCTGTGTAGAGCGCGTGTGAAGGGGGGAGGGAGAGAGAGAGTGGGAGAGAGGTAGAGAGGGAGAGGTAGGCCTTTCTAGTAACAATGGACGATCAATGGCAACTGACCTAACGATGGTTAGGTTAAATCATTTGTAAAATACAATCAAACATCAACAATTAAATCACAAAGGCCAATATGTCACAAGTAAGAAATATTGCAAATCGCAGTTACTTTTGTCGGTTTGAAGAAAGGAGTCAATGGTTCATTATGTCCAACGAATAGAAAGCGGAATCTCTCGTCAAGTTCCGGGCACTCAGTGAATGTGCAGGTTGAGAGGAATAGGTTACAGAGTGACACGTTCACTTCAGTTTAATCTTGCGAACAAGCGGGGGTGATTGTACGTTTGGGGGTTTTATACTCCAAAGAACAGGGGGGGTCCCCGTGAAGGTGACCTCTTTCATTGGTCAGTTACTCCCCACCTAGGCGTCGTCCTGAGATCTGCCCATGTGTGAAGTGGCTCTTAGCTTTGAGTTCCGTTATTTCAACTTTCCATGGAATGCTTAAACGTGCTTTGTCTGTTGACTGTGCTACATTTGCAATCCCATTTCTATTGACGAGAGTGTCTTATGGCTGGTAAGAGATGGTGTTCTATGAGCACATTAGCCTCAGCTATACGGTTGTTGTCATTTGCCTCCCTAAGTGTGTGTGCACTGTATGTGTGTGTGTGTGTGTTTGCTTGTTTGAGACAAAGTCTGCGTGTTTGTATGTGAGGCACCACAGGGCCCCACCAATGGGCACAGCGGGCATGCTGCTGACTCACCCATCTCCTCTCTAAAAACGTCCTGTGCCCCCAGATGGGTGGATCAGAGCAAGGGTGAATAAGCCCTCCCTGGGCAGATGCCAACTGCTTTATTCTTTTATACCCGCTGCTAAGCCCACCCAGCAGACCTGGGCACCTGGGTTGAGTCTGACAGGGCTGGCCAGCCAACCAGCCAGGCAGCCATCAAGCCAGCCAGGCAGCCACCGAGCCAGCAAGGCATCCACCAAGCCAGCCAGGCAGCCACCAAGACAGCCAGGCAGCCAGGAGAAAGTAGGCACGGGGCCTTGGTTTGCATGTCTCGTCTTGTCTGGAAGATGCGTTAATCCTGTGTGGTGTGTCCTAGCTCAACATCTTGTACAAGGCTAATCCTGTCATATGGCAGAGTGCTGACTGAGCTGTCGCAGAGGAGCAGGATTGGAGGAAATAAGACTGAAATAGGGAAGCACATTGATCTGAAGCAGTATTGTCTTCCTGTTAATCGGAAATACAATTGGACCCGTGTTCAAATAGACGCACAGGTAAGTCGCCACTGCAGTCACAGAACAAACAGGTCCGGTTGATTTAAAGACCATGAGCTCCGTCAACCTGAGAGTGAAATCCATTGCCACTTGGAAATTAAAGAACAAGGGCCTGTGCAGAACAAGCACTACCTTTTTTAATCATGAAAGAGCTTCTTCGAAGTATGACTCATTGAGTGAGGGAAATGTAGGTAGCTAACCCCCCCCTCCCTCCCCTCTTATCCCCCCGCCTTGTGAATGAAGTCACTCTTTTGAATTGGCAACTAAAGCCTCGGCCCTGTTCACGCCAGGCGGGTAATTAGAAAAGACACGCTGCTTCCTGTAGCCCTCCTTTCTCCCTCAGGGCCCCCCCTCTCTCTCTTTCACTCTCTCTCTCTCTCTCTCTCTCTCTCTCTATGGCTTGCTGGCTCACAGTCACGCTGGGAGGGGAATTATGGGGGAGGTGGCGAGGGGCTTTTATGTCATTGGCCTGCCGCTCCAGACAAGGCTTCAGCTGTCTTCAATGGCCAGACACCTCCTTTTGACCACATAGACTGACACATTTGCCCTGCTGGGAATGAGTAAGCATAATTCAAACTCCAGTTAAAGGGTTTTACCACCACAAACATACTTCTGTCAAACACTACAAATGCAACTCGTTCCTTACGTTTACATCTGTTGCATTTCCTTCAATGTTGATTTACACTGTCAAGCGTGAAAAGCGACCAACCTTGCCACTCGTTTCTCAGCTTTATTAATGTCTTCCCCTTCCTTCAAAAGTGCCCTTGGACAAACTCTTAAAAAAGACTGTGTATTCCACTGTTTAATGTCAGGGGCTGATTCTAATATCACAGGCATATCTGAAGTCAAGGTCAGTGGAGGTCAGAACATCTCTTTTACTACAAGCTGTAACTGGATGGCCTTCCATCAATCCACCAAAAAAAAGGGCAAGCTCAA
This sequence comes from Osmerus eperlanus, assembly GCF_963692335.1. Taxonomy (NCBI): domain Eukaryota; kingdom Metazoa; phylum Chordata; class Actinopteri; order Osmeriformes; family Osmeridae; genus Osmerus; species Osmerus eperlanus. The sequence goes on from NC_085023.1 coordinate 15,851,753, forward strand.
TTACGTTATGGCAACTCATCTTCTGGTATTGCTCGGCTGCTCGAGCAAATTTGGAGGAAATTACCTCGGGTCCAAGGAGAGGCACGTCCTTGTGCAAACTACAGTGAATGCCGTAATTTGAGTCAGATCTAGGTTAAGTGGCACTGAACGGCAGATAGTGGAGCACGTGTGGAGTTGATAAGAGTCCAGAAGTGCCCGGTAACGCTGCGTCGACCCGGTCATCCCTCTCTCAGGTTTCGGTAGACGCTGCATTAAAAGCGATGGGGCCCTCATGACAAGACCGTTGTGGCGGCGTTGGGTGAATTTGAGATTCCAGAGCTGGAGATTTGGCAGGGAGTGACATCCTCTCTGAGGCTATAAGGGCTGATAGTCGCTGACACACCAAGGGAGAGAGTGCTGAGCAGGCTCCCTAGGCGATTGGCTCCTCAAGGGAGAACTGGCTGAGAGCCGGGAGTGACAGAATTAGCTGTGTGTGTGTGTGTGTATTTGAGAGAGAGCGAGACGTCATATATTTTGGGGCTTCTTGAACCTTAAAGGCATTGTCAGTATTGTTATTGAGACACACTTTTTGTCATATTTGCTGAGATAAACTTTACATCCTGATAGCAACCAACAAATCAGTTTGACAGTAACATTTGACAATCTGACAAGTTTGACAGTAACATTTTATAAATCAGTGTGGACGTCGCAGGACTATAATAAACACAATCAATCATTTAGTTTGGACTGAACATAATGATTGGACGGCATTCAGACTTGTTTGTCTGTCTGTCTGTCTGTCTACCTCCCGGCAGTTGACTGAATCTCCATTTCACTGCCATGCAAACATCAGCATGACAAACAACTATGTTTGATTAATGCTTAGTACTAGCACTTTAATGTAAGGTAAGACTTTGAGCGTCATCTCAGTGGGAGGTCTCGAGGGACAGGTGTTCAAGTGTTAGATTTGTCCCTCCCCATTATGTTCTAACACAACAAAAGCTACCAACAGAACAGCTGGAGCACTGGTAGAGGGTTAAGAAGGGCTTGCTGAACAGTAGGCCTTACTGTAGTTCTACATAGCAGTCCTCCATCTACTATTTATGGCTGACCTGGCAACACTACGACTGAGCTAGCACTGCCCTCAATAAAGAACATCAGATCGGGCACAGTCAGGCGGGATAGTGGGTATGAATATGGATGTATGGGAGTGTGTGAGAGCTATAGAACATGATTTGTATCATGCGTAATGATCACTCACAAAGCTAATTATACTCACAGTTAAACTTAAAGCAAGATGCAGTTTGTTGGCGTGGGAACATTTGGTTTAAAACAATACCACATTGATGCCAACATACAAACTTCTGCCCCAAGCACTTAGTTTCAGAGAGTTAAGAAAGTACTGTACAAATGGAAAACATTGTCTAATTATTCAGGGAGGTTAGGGTACAGCCTGTGAAATTTAAATCTCAGAATTAAAAGATGATTTTTATTTTTTTTAACAAACATGGTCCAGATTTGAGAAAACATTTGTGCCCAAAACACAACGGATTACTATGCAAGACCATGTGAAGAATCTCTCCCAATGAAGTGTCATAAATATATGAAAATGACTAATTTGCTTGGAGGCACTGAGCTTCTTTAGTCATATTTTGGCATTAATTATGAATAGAGATGATGTAGTTTTCATGAGCCGTTCTTTATTAATCACCATCACAGTCACTGCTCCCGGCACAAAGAGTGGTGGTGAGGGGGGGGGGGGGGGGGGGTAGGGGGGGGGAGGGGGTTGGTGGTGGTGGTGTATGGGGCATTGGTGAGGGTTTGTCAAGAACATTTTCCCACATTTCAGCTAGCTGAGGCAGGATTCACTATGAACAGATGTTGGGAGGTTGTTTTACAATTAATGCAGTGTCATTGTCTGGTTGACAAAGATTTATAGACTATAACGGGACAATGCCTGGAGAAAAATAGCTGAATATTCAAATGATATCAAAAGTACAGTGCATGAAGTTCAAAGAAGCCACAAAACAATGTCACTTGTCACCCTGATTGGTGAATTGGACATAACTCAAGTGGCCCTATAAGACTAACAAAACCGCAGTGATACCTGGCGATAAGCCAGGCATCGATACCTTCTTTTTGTAAATTATAGGACACCACCAAGACATCAAATGCTACATTATGCAGCCTCTACAATAGCACCGGGGTTCCCAAAGGTAATATCTAATTGGGCGGAGTGTCACATTATAATCAATAGGCTTGTCTGGTGTTACCATCCCACTGTTATCTGAAATGGATACATTGAGCAATGCGTGGGACGTTCTCAAGGTCTGGGAAGAAACCAGAGTGCCTTTAGAGGGGGCAACTCAATACCTTGGATGTCAAAAGAGCACATTGATCTATCAGCTACAACTGAACACAGACTGGGAAGAGTCTGCCATTTTTGTGAAGCTTCCAAGTGTAGAAGCAAAATCTGAATATGAGAAGACACAGACACAGCTACTACAAGGTTGTGTGGTATCTGGTAACAATTCGATAAAAAGAAGACACACATTATGCAAAATCGATGTAACCAATGTGAAACAACTAGTTTTAACCATAATAAAGAGGAAGGGTAAGTAATCCACTCAACTCATTTACAATAGTATGATAAAGCAGACGATCTGCTAAGCATATTATAATCTGTCAAAGGCTTCTAAAATGGCATGACATGCAATATCTAGTCAGACGCCCAACATTGGTAATTCTCAGTCCTTACAAAGCTTACACATAGAAAATGAGGCTATGCATAGTATCATCGGAAATGAACATCACCTCAGCTCCACCTAACATTTCCTACCATAATTTTCAAACTCACAAACTCCTAAACTTATAATCAAATCACAGAGTGAATGCACTCTGTGCAGGGTGCACTATCGAAAAGCATTTGGAACCCTTTGATTTGACTGGGATCAAAAAGCCTCCATGATCAATCTGTACCTGCTCTCTCCTCTAAGATTATGCCTATGCACCCATGAGTGTTCACAGCTGGTCCATCACCCTACACACAGTATTACATCATATCACACAGCTGACCTACATAAAGCCCTGCATCAAGACAGACACTACTTCCCTCAACATGATTACTAAATGTTTCATGCTAGTAGTAAGCCATACAGTATATCTAATGGGCTGAACTAGGAAAGAGCTGCAGCCACTACTATGCCACTTGGGTTCTCAGAGGATGAGCACCCAAACAAGGCCATCTCGGGCCAGGGTTCGGCTGCCTCGTGCCTCCTGCCACACGGATCTATGACAAGTCCGCTAGTGGCGAGCTTCATTTTTCATGAGGGCTTAGTTATTCTGGTTGTGAGCTGTCTTCAGGTCAGCCTCAGCGCTCCTTTGATCTTGACTGGCAGGTCTTTTGGTTGGGAAGACGGGGGAGGAGCTTCGCGAGGTCTTTTGAAGTCCGTCTTCACCGCGCGAGCAGCCGACGTTTCTGCGGGCCTCGGAACAATGTGTTCCGGAGACACCCGCAGCTTGGCTCCTCTTCTTCTTCTCTGAACTAGATTTGCACGAGGTCACAGGAAAATCCTAACTCATGCAGAACCACACTGCCCACTGCAACTGATCCTCAGCAACACACTTTAAATAGATACCATATTCTTAGCATGGGTACATTATCATTATGAGCACAATAAGACCACAAAACATTTGCTTACAAACCAAAGTCCACTTGTGCCATGATACAGTTATAGCTAGAGGGCGAAATGCCTTGACACCATACTAAGGACTACACTTGACGATTCTGTTTACGTAAATTACTATCATCGTCAAGCAGCCATCGTGATTTTCTCTTTGTACACTGGAGTCCTAATACAGTTTAATTGTTGGCTCTCTAAACAGTCTTTCATGAATAGTCATGAGCTTGAGCGGCTTCATTGTTTTAGACAGCAGGGGAATTTCAAGGATGCATTTCCACTGATCTCCCAAGTACAAGGCTGTGAGCGTGGAAAAAGTGGCAGAGCGCCAGTATATGTTCATGACCGTTCTACGTCAGTACATATAGTCATATGAAGATGCTTCTTAGGCTTTTGTAATTGTCCTTAGTGATAAGTTAGATGTGTCATGCTCAAAGGCATTTTGATACAAGGTTGGGATTCTATTATGATGAGAAAAAAAGAACGGACTTCCACAATATTTATTTTTGTTACCAATTAAAGGAATGCAACTTTTCAAAGAAAAAGCTGTTACGCATGCATAAACGTGCTAATGTGATCCCTCTAGAATGATCTTGAACTGTTGGGAGTCATGGAGAAGATCGATAGAGGGCACAGATCAGGCGCATCAACCCCCAGCGTGTTATTGGGTGGCTCCCCAGCAGCGAATGGAAGCCATTGATTTTTCCTGTGTGGTCGTGTCCTCTTATTTTAGCATCAATGATTATCTTCAGACTCAGACCGAGGGGGGAAATGGTCCAGTAATCAGGTTTTCCCCCAGTCTATTCCCTCTCCAAGATTGACCACTTTCCCCCAATGCTCTGGATATAACTGTATACTTTCTTACCACTTAACTCTCTATCTCAATAACTACTTCTTCCGTAAAGTAGTGGTTCTCTCACCTACAGCCTAACTGAAGTGGCAATTTCGTGGATTGTTTCTGAACTCTGCCTTTGTTATGATTCTCCATTTCCGATACCCTTTAAAGTCTCTGCGGTGATTATGACTCAGTAAGGGCATTACTGACCTCTCCCCTGCAACAGGCCTTCACAGGAGTCCGCCTCATTCTGCCCCTCTCTCTCTGTTAGCCTGTCATTATAGAGCAGCTAGCTTTAAACAATGGTGGCAGAGTGCCTCTAAGCTTACAGTTACACCAGCAGAAGCATGCACACACACACACAGATTTAACATACTGCTGCTCATCACGACTAGATAGGTAGTCCATTTTGCAGGTCCAAACTGCCAATATCAATAAAGTTTATAGGCCTAGGATTTTGAATGTGTGTGTGTGTGCGTTCTCTCACTTTCAGGTGGTATAAGACCACTCAAGTGCACAGCAAATCTGAACAAACAGGGATTCATGCTGATATTCAAAAAAGGGGATGTGATTTCTTGCACACCACTTGCAACAGGAGGGAATCTTTAGAAGCAATGCTGTGAGAGGGAAAGAACGAGAGAGAGTGAGAGAGAGTGAGAGAGAGAGAGAGAGAGAGAGAGAGAGAGAGAGAGAGAGAGAGAGAGAGAGAGAGAGAGAGAGAGAGAGAGAGAGAGAGAGAGAGAGAGAGAGAGAGAGAGAGAGAGAGAGAGAGAGAGAATGACAGATATCTGTCCACAATGGCACCACTGATGCACAGGGACCCTCATCCTTTCTGCACAGACGTGTGCAACGAAGCGTCACTGTCAAAACAACTGCAGTTGAAGTCGCAAGAAAACTTCTGAGGTTACCATGACAATGCTTCGTACGTGTTTGGGTACGTGCGTGTGTGTGTGAGTCCATGTATGTATGTATGTCCGTCTGTGGGTGCTGGTGCCACCTCAGCCAATGGTTCAGAGCATTCTTTCTCTCGGCTGCCATAACTAATTCACTGTGATTCACAACTCTTAGTGTTGCATTAGCACATCATTTATTCATGGAGTTTTGGCTCATCAATAAAACATTGGGGGGCTTTGTGGTGACCTTACACTAAACTCTCCTTAATGATCCATTATTTCACCGGGATTCCGAGAGAAGTTGCTGAGATTGGCTAGCCTGCGGTGACGTTGCATGTGCCACCGCCGATGTCCAGGCAGTCATGCGATGGCCCACAGAGCGTCCTAGAACAACAACCTCTCTAAGGTCATTGCATGGCTTTTACTGTGAGTCAGAATCAGCACTCTGAAACCAGGTCAGTGACTACATCAGGCCTCAGAGAGAGAAAGAGGACCTTGAGGCTGGAGCTCTGCATAGGTGCTGCACTATCATCTCCAACTTCTTCATCCTGTTCCTTCCAGTAAAACGTCTGGGTAAAAGTAGTGGACCGTGCTGCAGGGTTAAAATACCATATTAGCCTCTTCAGAGAAAAACATTAAAGATCTATTTAGAGACAGAGGAGAGGATGATGGCGCAGAGAAATGGGAAGACAGCGAGGGGGGGAAAGGAGCAAGAGATTGTATGAATAGAGGACGTAACAGTTTTTCTGTGTTTGCGTGCATAGGCCCAAAGGTTGTGTCAAGAGTGTGATTGAGGGGTTATTGTGAGGAAAGGGTGTGTGTGTGTGCTAGACTACGGTTTTATTTTCATCCCTTCCGAGGTGAAAAGTACACAAATTGATGAATAATACATTCTTACACTACCTGTCCTCACATGAACACACACATGCACAAATAAACACACACAAACATCGTAAGAACTGGCACAGACACAGGATGGAAGAGCATACTTCGTGACTTTCACGTTTCACGATTTGAATTGATAGCGTTTCTAGGTTCATCCGTTGACTTAGCGTGTAAGTGTGTGCATATGCTGTGCATGTGAAGGTGTGTGTTAGCCTGGGTGTGTGTTCAGGCAGAGTAATGCTGGCCCAGTTCTCCCCTCAGCTCTGGGTTTGGGGCTGGGGTAGGAACAGGACACGTTGTGTTATGGCCCAGATACACCTGCCTTCTGTCAGCCCAGCACCCAGGTATCTAGGACAGAGGACCTAGTAAACTACACATAATACTCTCAACGTCAACTGCTTCATTCCAGATGACTGAAAAATTACATTAACCTAACCATCATCCAATGTCTTCTCCTGACAGTGCAACTGAATGGACCATGGTAGATCCCCTGAAGTGACTACATACTTAGTCCTGTATATTTTATAAAGGACTATAATCTAAGCTGAGGATAGCATATGCTCCCTCAGGAACCAATAGGCAGCTGAGGGGGAGTGGCTACTGTCAGCTTTGATGGTGGCACAGAGTGATTCAGTAAGTGGTTCATGAATGAGCGTGCCACTGAGGCAAGAGCGGCATCGGGCATCACAGGAGAGCCCACGGCTCTACAGGCACGGTGGCGCGATGACAGAACGTCAAAGAGACTGCCCAACAGACGGCTCATCCCTCACTGTAATAAAGAGGACGCACATGGCTATACCGCTGCCTTCCTCCAACCTCATCCCCTGACTACGAAAGTAGCTCCTTTGCCTGACTACATAGGTACTCTGTAAACCTTTCCAGCACATTCTGTTCCAAACTTCCTACTGAATTACCTCACCTTCACAGGCAACTAAATATCCACTGGAAGTGCATGGAGGGGTGTAGTTCAGGCACAATGTTTTAAAGGGGTGAAAACTGCAAAGACCGCACAACTTAGGCAAGGCTAGTTGAAAAGTGCCTGTTTGTTTTCAACGTGCATCTCTGTGCAGTGTGTCGACTGGAGCGACTAAATGAAAAGATGGAGTCTGCTGCTCTCCCTGCTCTGCCCAGAGGGAACTCCAGCACTCCGCTTTGAACATGCACATGCACAAAAACATACCCCAACACAGACCTGGTTTAAAAGCAAGGATTTAGACATGGAAATTGAGCCATTTAAAACCTCTGATTTGATCCCAAAACTTTGGTGTTTGAGAATAGATTTACAGATGGACCTTTATTCTCTCTCGCCACCTAATCTCTTGATCACTTGCTCTTGCACAGACAGAAGAGTCAATCTAACGCCACCTACCACGGCGAGGCTCAGGAAATGCTGTGTTCTCCTTTCTTCCATGTCATATCTTACTCAGTAGATTTACAATTTCCAATGCTTACCAGTAGCATGTTGAACAAGTTGTGTCCGTGGACAACAACAATTTTTGACTGCATTGTGTGACAACCAGGGGCAAAAAACTCATATATACTTTGGGGGGGAAGACAATTCCATAAAACATTAAAAGTAAAAGAGCAATTTTTGAGGGGACACACCAAATGTAGTGCTGTAACACATTACCTACGTTGTAATTACATTTAGTCATTTACCAGACGCTCTTATCCAGAGCGACTTACAGTAAGTACAGGGACATTCCCCCCAGGCAAGTAGGGTGAAGTGCCTTGCCCAAGGACACAACATCATTTTTCACACCCGGGAATTGAACCGGCAACCTTCTGATTGGTAGCCCGATTCCCAAAACGCTCAGCCACCTGACCCCCTGTAATGTATATTGGGGCGAACAGATCGTATTTTGCTTAGATTTGGGGGGGTCGTGTTCCACCAATGGTGACAGCCAGAGAGACACAGCGCTGAGACTTATACAATTCAGGTCTGATACAGAAAGCGGAGAACTGCACTCACGTGTGTTTTAATTAACAAAAGAAAACCTTGCAAGCAGCAAAACAACTCTCCCGTAAAGACTCACACCTATCCATGGTGCACCAAAAAATGTATTTTGATACATTATCAGCAAGGGGCGTCTCTCGCTCTCTCTCTCTGTCTCTTCCTCAATCCTCTTCTGGCTTGGGGCTCTCTTCCCTTCTGAGCCCTGTCAGCTCAGCTTCTCTGTTGAGGGGTGATTAGCAAACGAGTCTCCACCGTGAGGCTCCTTCGCTGAGTGGGGATGGGGGGGGAACAGTTGAAAGTAGCCGCGCCCACTACCTGGCCGCTGTCCCTGGAGCTGGGAGGGCTCCAACCTTCTAGGGATGTCACCACTGATGATAAAAAATGTTGTTTCGGGCAATTTCGAAGTTTTCCCATATGATTGTAATAAGAGGAAAACTATTAAATAATTATAAATAGTATGAAAAACTGTAGAAAGAATAAGGATTTATACTGCAGATCTGATAGGAAAAGAGAAGGATTCACAGGTGTGAGAGAATACACACTGACTTTATGACAGGTTCTAGTCCAGCCCACTGAGTCCACATCAATTGCAATCTCAGGGTGTGAACACACACGCACACACTGACAAACATAAACACACACACACATTGAGTGACCTTTCTCTTCCCTGTTTTTTTTATTTCTGCACCCAGCTGAGTTGATCTCTTTGTAGACACCTTCACTCTGACATTAGCAGGGCTATCTCTGCCACATTACCTGCAGCAAATACAAGGCAGGCTCAGATAGTAGCATCCTGGAAATCATCTTAGAATGTACTGTCTGTCTATGTTCTGTGTGTACATGTACAGTACACTATACTGTGCTAGAACATTCAGTGTACTTCTCCTCCTCTAGATCCACATACTTATACTGTATCAATGGTCAGACAATGCAGCAATACAACCAGTAGTGCAATTATGTATGAGAAGCTAACAGCTTCAGGCCCAGAATTGAGGGAGTAAGGGAACGAGAGGAATTGAGAGACAAGCCTAATGCTAGAGATGAAAGAAAAAAGGGACTCAGTATTCAGTGCAAGTAATGAGCCATCTTGCTCTCCCTGTCTATCTTTATCCCTCCACCAAAAATCTGTACTTCATTTTCTTATGAAAAACACACACTCACTAACAGACATTTGCAAGCTCTCTCTCTCTCTGTCGCACCACAAAGACGCACACAATGTCAGTGCACGTAACATTCTTCGTGGAGTCCATGAGGGAGAAAGCAAGTAGACTAGAGTGCATGCCTTGTGGGTACATATCCTCAAATGGATCTTCAAATTATATTGCACTAATCTTACGTTTCAAAAATCTCATTTTAAAACAGCTTTATTTCATTTGACGTTAAGGTGAGTTCTCTGAAAGCATTCCTTCGTCTTGATGCTCGGCTCATACTTCAACAGATCGGTCAGATCCTGTTTACATGACGTTTGTAAAACGACAGTTAAGTGTTGAGCAGTGGGACTGACAGACGCAAGACTGACACCCCATGATCCTTTGAGTATATCTGACAAACTGGCAATCAAGACTGGTGCAGGAAAGAGAGATGCCCCAATCAATTTAATAGACTTCTTAGTCCCCTGCTAATCAAACAGTCAGCCTGAATAGCCGTCCGGCAGTCCGGCTTGGACATCAACGGGAGAATTTGATTATGTTAGCAACCATCAAGATAAGCATTGTTAAAATGTTCTGCTTAATGAAGGCCATATGCTGTTTGCTGTTTTTAAAAGCCCAAGGAGATCCAGAATCTTCTGTATGAAACTCCCTCACTTCCATGAGGAAGGGCTGATTTTCTAATTTCAGCTTTGGGGAAATGATATAATGGAACTTGGTAGATTACATTGTGACTATTAAAACTATTTAAAAAAACTATTTGAAATGTGCTACAATATATTTATGCTGAAAGAGGCTTTCCTTAATTTAACTGGCACGTCTTCCCTTTCTATTTCTACCGTGTAGGCTACAGGAGGGAACTGTGCCCTGAGGACAATGTTAATAACATTGTGAGAGAAATATAATCAACCTCTCTCTTCTACCACAGCACATGGATGGCATCTTCTGTTCATCAGCCTATAATTGTTGATGATGGGGATGATGGGGATAACGCAAGTGAACTGCAGGAGATGGAGTGAAAGCAGGGAGTAAGAGTGATAGGAGGGTCATGTGAGATAGTAGGATGGTGAACAAGTGGCTCTAAAGCCTTATAACGTCGACATAAGAGTGTTATGAAGAAGATAGGCTCAATCTCCCCACTGAACATTAGTAGAGGGAAACTAGCCAGGACTGCCTTGATCCTCAAGCTTCTCCATTCATCAAAAGTGAAGGATTTAAAAAAGGAGAGCAACTGAACCTCTCACTTAATCCCCAACACTCTCATCTTCTTATTTGACAAAAACAGGGACCTTTTCTTTCAAGAATATTACGTAACAAAGGCTGTCTGTGTTCCCTGACTTGCAAAATAACTTACTCTGATGCAAAGTACAAGACACACAACATGAATGTTGCCTGCAGCCTGTAAATAGGTCAGTCTTGTAATTACTCACACACACACACACACACACACACATGCAATCCATCTCAATCATATGACCATATAACTCTGCAGTGGACTGACCTCATTTACTTTGACTTTTCTTGTGTCTTAGTAGGCTCATCCATCATTTGAGATAATTCCTTGGTAACATTGGAATTTTAGGGAACAGAGATTCTAAGCATCTTTGGTACAGTTCCAAGGGCCAGGGCTTATTCATGCATTGACAACCATCCATAGCCGAAATTAATATCCCTTTTACGCTTGTTATTAATCTTCTCGTAATTATTCAATTAACGGCAGGAATGTAATTTTTTAAGCGGCGACTACAGCTAGAATATCTTGTCTTGTCAGCTTCAATCCTTTATAATAATAGGGATGCGATATTTTATGTATTATTAGAACATAATCACTTCCAAGTTTAATGCCACACCCCCGACTTAGACTAGCTTTCCTCTACTTAGTAGTAAACAACTACTTCAATGGCTTCAAAAATACAGCTATATCGTTTTGTTACACAAAACTAATGACATTGTTCATGAGAAATGTGCATAACATCATCCCTGAGATTTAGGGCCGTTCTGTTGCTGTTATATTGTAACTTCCTGGATTCACGTTGGACTTTTGAGTGGTATATAAACTAAAAGTTAGGCTTAGTTGTAAAATAAATATTACAATTATTTCGTTTATTTAGCAGATTATAAGGCATGATAACTGCTTACCATCTTCCTTTTCATCGAAGACCGGTCTCTTTGAAGAACTATTCGCGCCCATCCTCTTCTTCCACTTGCCCCAGTGAAACATTGATGCGTGAGCTCAGATAGCATTCCTCGCCTCTTGAAAAACTACTGCTCTGTGTTGGACACGTTGGACAAATACATTGCGATCGCCACGGTTAATGTTTGTCAGTTTTTTTCTCGCATTTGCGCACCGCGACTTTAGCCTCTATAAACCAGGAAGACGAGTAGGTTAGAGGTCTGCAATCGGATCTAATAAGCAAAATACCGTTCACTTGCTTGTGTCGGACTAGCTACAGTACTGATCACAAGCAACCCGGTTCTTTTGCTCTCTCTCCTCCGTCCTGAACTGACTTATGTTCTGTAAGCAGTGAGTGTGACAGTGTGACACTTTTTGTCGACGTAGCCCCCTCTGTCATGCATCTCAAGAAAGAGCCTCCGAGAAGACCGATAATACCCTATGAAGGTGTCAAACAGGGGAAGCTATACACACAGTTCCAGAACGGTTGAGCTGTATAGGCTAGGCTACCTCTCACTGAAATCAGACAGTTACGGATTTAATTATGAGATGGGTGGCGCCTCATTGAAAAAATGGTTAACACTTTATCTCCCCGACACCATGCGTTTATAATAGGTGACATGGATTTGGTGCGTGCACAGCCGTATTCATTATTAGTGAGATTCCTAGGATGTTGTGCGCACATTTTCAAGTAAATTTAAATTGAATGTAGCCTAAAGTTCATTTTATGAATAGTAGTTGTTTATTTAGCCAAGTAAAACAAAGGATGCCCAACCCATAATAACATTGAACCAATTGACGGCGTGCAGTGGGAATACACTTTTATGAAATAGAGCTAATTAGTTTTAATAGGCATCGTGCAATACGATTTAATTTAGTGTGTGTGTGTGGGGGGGGGTATATCTATTAAAATATAATATATATTTTTTTAATTCATTAAATGGCTGTGTCATTCAAATGTTCTCACCGTTTGTAGTTTGACACTACCGGTATTGCTGTTGTTGTTGCAGCAGGCTCTGGTTGTTATGGTTACATGTGATCATAAGATAGGCTACCTAGATAGTATGTTATGGGAATTTGTGTTTTTTACGATGTTTGATTCTTGCTTGGTACTTAACTCTAATTTAAACGTGAGCGTTTCTTTCTTTTAAGGTGCAATATTACTTATTTGTGTTATTAGTTACTGTGGCTTGTTGCTAGCTAGCTAGTTACTAGTAAGGATGTAGCCTGTTATCCAGCTACAGTACAGTACAGTAGCACTGCAGCACTGATGTCTAATTATACTGTAGACAAATTGTAGACTAATGATAAAAGATGTACTGTCTAAGCTAGGCTAGCTAGATTAGAATAAGGTCTGGTAAATTAAAGTAGCAGTTGGTACTACAGACATGACGTTTGCGAAGCGTTACATTTAGACGTGTAGGTAAACTTTATGGCAAGATGAAGCCTACAGTGGCAGGCTTGTGCAAGATCTTATATAACATTGTTGTCTTGATTGAAAACATATATAGAGAGAGATTCATGTTGAATATGGACATGTGTTTGATTATTTCTAGGCTTCATCTACACCAAGAATCTGACAAAAAGATGCTACCTAGATGATGAGCTGAGAAATTCAACTCTGACCACAAGAAACAACCAAACTCGCGGCCATGTCATACTTAGAGGAGGGAATACCTGATCTCCATCTAAGCATTGACTGTGGTGATAATTCTGTCAGACCACAGACTGGTCACATCCCACCTGAGAATGTTGATCCTATGCAGATAACTGAATATGTGACTTCTGACACACTATATCTAAGTAGAAGAAAGTTAAAAGATATTGAGGATAGCATTTTGAAGACCCATATGTTAAAGGTAAACAAACCTACTAATCAATGGGATATGCTTATAGGTGGTCAACTCCTCATATTATGATTTGATTCATACAGTGTTGTCATATCTAACTAACATATTCTCTAAAGAATTTGTATCTCGAAGGTAACCAAATATCCAGTCTTCCGGATTCTCTGTTCACCAGTTTGTCAAATTTGGTGTGGTTAGACCTCAGAAATAACCAAATCACTGCACTTCCTGCGGAAATTGGTCTCCATAGGTAGGTATTCTGTATGTAAAGACATAACACCAAACCTAAACATTGAGGTCCTAGTTGTATTTTATGTTACTCCCAAATATTTTCATCTTGTTTCATTCAGGTCTCTGAAAACATTGCTGTTGGAAGGAAATCCAATCAAGGAGCTACCATTAGAATTGGGTGAGTAAACCATCAGTCACCTGATGACCAGCTGGTGATTTCCACTAAACTTAAAATTGGACAACCACACAACATTCCAGCTCTGTCCTTAGGGGGAGTTTAGGATCCATATCCCATAAAAAAATAAATTATGAGCCCCAAAGGATTTTTTTCCACTAGTGTTAAATGTCTCCAAATACATTTGCGGTGTGTTTTTCAGGTACTGTAATCACTCTCAGGGCCCTGAGTCTGAGGCATTGCCCCATCGTCTTCCCACCTCAAGAGATTGTGGAGCAGGGACTTCAGTGCATCCTTCAGTTTCTAAGAGGTGCCATGGTTGTGAGACCAGTCAGTGTGCGGAACCCTCTTCCAGGTGAACAAAAAAATAGTAATTTGGCCTGAACTTGAACAACGCAAACCAATAAGTGTGTGTATGTATGTGTATGCCCTCTTCGAACACATCACAGCCATCTGTTCTTTTGCATAAGAAAAGAAGACTGGTCACAAAAATAGCTTCTTGCCCTGGTTCCACTTCAGTGGTGTGACTTCTGTTCCCTTGGAGACGGCGTGTGCAGCAGAGCTGACTTTCTTTTGTGCAGAACTACTCTGTAATATTTTTATCCAGATGAAAATGATCGATAATCTGTAGGCCTCTAGCGGGTGCTCTCTGTCATCAAACACTGTCTGTAACTAATCATCCTGACCAGCCCAACTCAGCCCCCCAGCAGAAACGCAGCCAAACTTGCACCTTGAACAAAGACTCTGCCTATCTATTTATCTCTTTGTGTGGAATGTTATTAAAGGGGGAGCCAGGCTAATTTTCCCAAAAGAAAGATAATACTATCTCAAAGAATATCATGTTGCCATCACAGGGACAGTATGAGCTCATTTAGATGTCATAATTCAGACATCTAAATCTAATTAGAAATGATAACACCTTTAATTTCTTGATCATACTTACGTACGTGTTTTAATGCATATGTCACCTAATAGCAAGATACATATTCCATATTGTACTGTCTTCAATCTTTGGCGTTTAACATATTTATATTTCATCCTAACACATTCTGTAAATTCTCCTTTGGTTTACCAATGAAATCGGAACTGGTTCATTTCTACAGCAGGAGAGGAAAACACACAGGCCTAATAGTGCTGTCACAACCATTTTTATGCTAACTTCTTATTCATGCTTGGGCGCCAGACATGCCTCCTGTGGAGAAGCTGCAGTTGGCAGAACTTGTCAAGTCCAGTCTGGACCTGTGTGAGGAGGTGGTGAATGAGGATGAGATGCGCCGGTTCAAGGAACTCAAACAGAAGATGATCCAGATGGACAGGGCTGAGTCTGACTATGGGGCAGCAGCACTACCCCTGGCATGTCTGCCCGGGGCAGCAGCACCACCCCTGGCATGTCTGCCCAGGGCAGCAGCACCACCCCTGGCATGTCTGCCCAGGGCAGCAGCACCACCCCTGGCATGTCTGCCCGGGGCAGCAGCACCACCCCTGGCATGTCTGCCCAGGGCAGCAGCACCACCCCTGGCATGTCTGCCCAGGGCAGCAGCACCACCCCTGGCATGTCTGCCCGGGGCAGCAGAGGGAGAGAAAGGTCACAAGACATACCCTCTGCCTGTTGTCAAAAGGTGAGTGAACCACATTTGTGCTTTTGGCAAACAGTGTCCTTTGCCGGAATCTAAGAGAGCATCTCAATTGCAGTACATTTACAGTCCAGATCCCTTTATCCTGTCTTGTACTCCCATATCTCCAGGTAAGAGGGGGTACTACTCCTATACCATTTGACATAGTATTCTGTGTCCTTGATTCAAGTACGTGAATTACACATTCGTATTGTCCCTGGAAGAACCTTGGTGCTGCTGTCTCTCTAGTTATACAACAGGACTTTATACTGTCCTTCGTTGTGTGAAATCCCACAGGCAATCTGCTAGGCAATCTGTTCTTCTGAGAGCTGCAAATACAAAAATGTCTTTCAATTTATTTGTCAGAAGTAGAGAGATTACCAAAGCTGGCATATTTCCAGAACTCCCTCCATTTGACACGCAGTACTGGAAGAGGTCAGAGGAGAGAAGACTGGCTGCAATGAAAGAGCTTAAAGAGAAACAAGCCATTTTAGAACAGAGGAGGAAGTAAGTTTCTTATTGCCAGTTTCTCCAAAGCCCAGTCATGTAGTACACCAGAATACAGCCTATAGGTAGTTGTGATCATTGAGTCACACACATTACTAGTTAGGAAGGGAATAGGTACAATTCCGAAGGTTAGAGAGAATGTTCTCTTACCTTGCAGTTTCAGAAAGTAGGGGTGTATTGTGTCAAATTGGCAAATGATTAAGTGACAGACAGTGAGGGAACAATGTATCATGTCTGCAAAATCCATAACCAATGCCAATAAGGGGTATGTAAATAAATTATGAAGCATGTAGTTTAGCTTATGCTACCCCAACTCCCACCCACTCCTAACCTAAATGAGTTACAACTCACTGAAGATCAGTATTCATAGGCAACTTGATTCTACACAGTGCTCCCCCCATCCCCCCACACACACCTTTTTTTCTCCTCAGAGACCAAGAGCTCCTGCGGGAATGGCGCACTCACGCAAAAATTATGCAGGAGAGGAAAATCTTGGAGCACAAGCAGGCAAGGCTTGAGAGACAAAGAAAAGAAGAGGTAGGCTTGCAGAATGTGGAACCCGTTCTTTTGTTTAGATTCCAAAGTTCCCTTTTTAATCACGAGAGGGCAGCATAGTACAGATTAGAAAGGTTGTTTTTTTTTCGTGAAATAATAACAAATGTATTTAGGTAGTAGAGTAACTAGAGAGACTAACCAGGAATCCCTTCTTCCATTGCTTCCGATCAGACGTTGAAAACCCTCGTGTCAGGCTCAGACACAAAGCTGAGGCTCACACGCTCTGAAGCAGCCACAGGCCTAGCTAGCAACAGAAACATGTATCTCCAGTGTGCAGAGTCAGTCGTCCTACACTCAGACGGCCCTATAGAGGCCCCACCACAGTTGGTAAACACACAAAGGACACTGGCTAGCACACACATAAGAGACACGCTGGCTACACCGGCAAACCAGATCATACACAGATACACAGACACTGTTTTGTTAGTACACCTGACAATACTAAGTTCGATCTCACCTTATGAGTACAACAGATCCAGTGTGTACTGGATTCAGTGTGTACACTGAATTTGAGGATGTTCATATTACACAGAATAACCTTTCAGCCTTTTTAGAGGTACATTACAAGGTTTAAACATGTTTCTTTACTAAAGCTTCTTTTACGTGTCACAGGTTTCACAGAAAGCTCCGTATGCCACCGATTCTCTCGTTCATGACAGTGTTGAAGTCAAACCTGGCAACACCCAACAGAGACTACAGAACCAGAGGTCTCAGAAGGAGGCTGAGGAGACCAGGTCTGGCGTTGTGTAATCCATCAAATCTTTGAATCTGCTATGCTAGTTCTTTATTCTCAAACTAACCTACAGTAATCACTAACAGAAGCCATGTGAATCATTAAGGGGTGTCTGAATCTTTCAATGGAAACATCTAGTGGAATAGAGTTGGACGATGTAAAATACCCTTTTCGTTTTGAGAATGTTACTGTTAATGCACAGTCAAATGCAGACATTTACTCCAGTATAGTGTGTTCAAACTTAAATGTATACACACAGTACCATGTCAAGAGTCTGTACTCTAGGTTAGTAACATTACACAAACAAAGATGCACGCTGTGAAAAACAAACCAAAGAGAAACGTGAGATAACACCTTGTCTTGTGTGTGATTGGTGTTTCCTGGACAAAAATGACCCCCGTGACCCCAGAGTGACACGAGACAGGGAGCTGGAGCACCGAATCAGAATTCATGTTCAGATGATGCAGGAGAGACGCAGGAGGCCCAGGGGCACAGTGGAAGAAGAGACAGCCGCTGCCAGGCTCGACATGGAGGAGGTCTGTTACGTGACATCACACAACCAGTCAATCATTCGATCACACCGATTGAAAGAGACACTGGCCTGCAGGAATAAGAGTGTGGCTTTGGTGTTTCCCTTTCGTGTGGATGTCTTCATTCTCTGAATTCTGTCATAGGCCAAGAAGTTGCAGGAGGAACTTGATGCAAGGAAACAAGAGAAAGACCTGGAGTATAGATTCATCGCATATACTGGGGAGAGCTCACCAAGATGAGATGACGAGTGCAGTTTTGATGTGCTGCCTTTAGGATTTGTTGCTTCCATGTTGGTTTTATTAAACGGATACATTATGATACTGTTTACTCACTCAATTGTATTCATCAAACATACAGTATCTTCTGGACCACTGTGTAATGTGTCCACAGTGTGGTGCTGTAACACCCTGTTCTTTGCTGTCTATCACCTCTACCATTATCTTAATCTGCCCCTTCCCATAAAATACCCTCATACTGCCCTTGGCCTCTATCATTAATAGTTAAGAGAATTTACTGTTTTCCATGCAGTCAAGTAATATCTCACAACTAACACAAATGTCTTTGTTTATACCTACACACTGATCACAACACAAGTCTTAACAGATCTTCAGTCAGTGGCTCATTCATATAAAATACTTAGTGTCTTCACTTTGGTAGTATTACAGTTAAACAGTAAATATACTGAATTTCTCAAAGCTAGGGGGAGAAATACAGAATAGAGGACACGTTGAGTTGGATTTTCATGTGAAAATTGATCTTTAAAATGTATTGTAAATGAACGTAAAATGCAAAGAAACCATGTTCAAGGTATAATTCTGATGGTATGGGGTAATGTAGCCTATTACAAATGGGACAATAAGGTTGACTGGATAAGATGTATTCTGAAAATCATTCACTGATAGGACTCCTTGTGTTCCGTTTATGAAACAGTAAATAAACTGGGTTCCATCAATGTTCTTTAAGGTATAATCTAAAATCAAACAGGGATAATCTTAAAAGGTTTTGCTCCTCTGCCTGTGTGATGTCACTAGTGGCAGAACTGTTGTAATTGACTTGGTGAGGGAGATGGCGTCATTTCGTGCCCTGGTGTAGCCTCCCGTGCTCGAAAGTAGAAGGGAGTAGGATCTTTGGCCGACGCGATCGTGGCTCCTGCAGCCGCGATCGAGCACCGCCAAGCCGGACACCTCACCCAAGAAAATATGGAGGCTGTGGCCGAGGAGCTGCTGGCCGGCTCTCGGGTACCTGTCACTATCGATCAAATAGTTAACGATACACTAGTGGTGACGCTTACCTACCGGGAAAGGAGCTACACGGGAATATTACTCGATTGCAAGAAGAAGTAAGTTGTATTTCCTCGAATTATTTGTCATTTGTATTTAAACGTAATTAGCTAATTGGTAGCTAACTTGCTAACCTTAGCAGGTTATTTTAGCATGCTAACAAGATAGCTACCAATACTGGTCATACAAAGAGTTCAAGGTTTCAAAGCTAGCTAGCCTAGCTAGCTTGCTCCCATGTCAGCTGACTTTCAGTAACTAGCTAACACATCCACGTTCTCTTATTGCCTAGAATCAGTAACATGAGGGTCAAGGCAAGTTTAGCATCATGTCCAAAATATTATCCGTAATTAATAGAAAAGATATGACATGCATGCATCTCATTGTTAGCCAGCTTACTTTAACTAGCCAAATTCAGGCCTGCTAACGTAGATGGCTATGCAGTTAGCTACAGTTGAGCTAGTGAAGCAGGCCTTGCTTTAACACCCTATCCCAATGTATTTATCAAAATACTTTAACTATTAACTATTTATATGTTAATTTGATTCTGGCTTTTGTGCTTTCAGAAGTGATGAGCCATATCACATAAACGTAATTCATTTTTTCTTAGTCTAAATATAATCTCTTATACAAGTCACATTTTAAAACAAAAGGCTAGATGCAGTGTCTATTTTACTGCAGGAAAGATTGATAGACATTCTGCAGTTGGAATGCAGAAGGAGCACAATCAAATAGTTTAGATGCACAGTAAGGCTACCCAAACTACCTTCTTTGTACTTAACAAAGAGAATGCTCTTGTCAGTTTAACAAAGTAGCCATGTCATAGGCCATGTTTAACAATATAGGAGTGTAAAGGCCTGCCAATTTACTGTATGGTACATGTGTGAGGCCTATGTACTGTAGTATGTGTGTGTATGATTGTGTGTAATAGGCTAGGCTATACAGGCTAGGCTGTACAGTCACATGTAGTTATTGAGTAGACTAGGCATCAGAATCGTTCCAGATATCCATCTCAGTATTCTTTTACACTTGTGTAATATCTTGTACTGGGAATAGCCCCCTCGGCACACAGTTACTCATACAAAAAGGTAAAAATAGTCTGTTCTATTCAGGATGACTAGTATTGTCATTATGAGTGCTTGTTCCTGGAAAAGCATTTCCCTTCATTGTTTTTGATTTAGTTCCTTGTCAACATCTATCACTGTCAAATCCTCTTATCACATGGTCTTGTCGGGGTGAAATCTATGTTCTTGTACTCTGCCTGGGCTGGGACTCTCTGCCCTCTCTTACTTACATGGCCTGTGCTCTGTGCCTTAGCAAGGAGGCCCTATGAAGATCTCCCAAGCACAGGTAGCGCAGTATTGCAGAGCCGTTTATTGAAAGGTGCCCGCCTGCCAATTGGGGCTCATGGGGAAACGCCTTTTGGGCATCTCAAATTTGCCTTAATTAAGGATCTGATGATGAATGCACACAGCACACAGGGATGTGGAAAAACAAACGGAGTCTCCTGGCTCTCTGACTCCTAGTCCCTAGTGATTCATGAGATTGTTTTTGTTCAGTCAGATAGAGGGGGGCTCCTGGGCATCCTGTAGTCTCTTTGTCTGCCGTCTCTGACAGAGCTTAAGCAGCACGGCCATGTTGCTGCTGCCTGCCTGCCAAAGGCTCCTCAGAGGCAACAACTCTGCAGTTCCCACCGCTAGGTGCAGTTTAAAATGCATTTAAGCAGCTGTTTTTGGTCAACACAGGACAGACAATGGCTTGCTTGGAGTCTTTTTGCTCTCCCTCCCAACCCGCCATTCTTATGAAACTTGAAAGTACAAGGCAGTGAATGAGTGCTGTAGATAAGGCAGACATAGGCTACTGTACACAGTTAAAACAACTGTAAAATCACTGCTGAACTGAATAATGTAGAACATTCCTGATGACTGATCTACCGCTGGAATGTTTTTGTGTGGTTGGTCTTCAGTTTGGTCTTCCATAAGGAACTTTATTTTGGGTATAATATCAAAGAATTGATGTGGCATGCACTCATTTATTTTCTTGTGGTTTTTCTTCATCTAGAACCGGACTGTTCTGTCTACCAGATGTCATGACCAAGCCAGTACAATACCCTGTACTAAAACCTGCTTGTGAAATCCCAGAGGTCCTGAGTGAGGGGCCCATTACAAGGCCTCTGAGCCAGGCTTCATTTAGACCAAAGGATGAAAACACGTTCCCAGAGCCTGAACCATCTATTGACCCTTTTCCTGCCCCCTTGCCCACACCTGTGCCCGCTGGGCAGGCTCCCTACCCTCCTTATTTTGAAGGAGCCCCCTTCCCACAGCCCATATGGGTGCGTCACAGCTATGGCCAATGGGTGCCTCAGCCCCCGCCACGACCAATCAAGCGGAAGAAGAGACGGACGCGTGAGCCTGGCCGCATGACAATGAGCACTATACGTCTCCGGCCCCGGCAGGTGCTCTGTGAGAAGTGTAAAAACACACTAAACAGTGACGAGGACAGCAAAGACGGCCTGACCACCACCAAAGCCTCTAGGAAAGAGAATGCGCCACAGAGCGATGAGGATGTCAAGGATGGGCCAACCAAGGTGTCCAGGAAAGAGGACATGGATGCAGCCAAGGAGGCCAAAAGGCGAGAGAATGGCCCTGGATATGACAGCAAGCGGCTCAGGAAGGACAAAAGGGAGGAGGAAGCGAAATTCCCTGGTGGCGACATGATCCCCCACAGCCCTGTCATAAAGATTTCCTACAGCACTCCGCAGGGCAAGGGAAAAGTCATGAAGATCCCATCACGGGTTCACGGCTCGGTCAAGCCGTTTTGTCCCAAGCAACTGCAACACAATGGCCTGGGAGAGAGCTGCAAGTCCTTGTCCGAACCCACCAAGGAGCAGCAGCACATCTTAGATGCCACAAGAACAGGTCTGACTGTCTCCATTCCCAAACTGAAGCTCACCAGACCTTTCACCACCGTGGGCCAGGACCTCCCGTCCCCTAAGATCCGTCTGCGGCCACGGGTGGACGGAGAGGACAGCCTGACGGTGTACGAAGCTGAGCTAGTCGGTGCGCCGCCAAGAAAAAGCCCCCAGGTACAGGAACCCTGCCCGCCCCACTCTGAGGATTCTGAGGAGAAGAACTCAGTGGAGTTGTGGTCAGGGAGCTCAGGGGAGGAGGCTGACCGTGGCCACAGTGACCTCACCCTCCTCATCAACTTCCGCAAGCGCAAGGCCGACTCCTCCAGCCTATCGGTGTGCAGCAGCGACAGCTTGGACGAATCCAAATCCGTCAGCTCGGACGGCACCTCCCCCGAGTTGTGCGACCTTGCGCCCGGCGAAGACATCTCGGTGTCCTCCTCATCCGCCGCGCCGTGCCCGGCGCGCGCCGACAGCAAGACTGTGCCGCCTCTCACCGTGCGGCTGCACACGCGCAGCATGACCAAGTGTGTGACGGAGGAGGGCCACGCGGTCGCCGTGGGCGACATCGTGTGGGGGAAGATCCACGGTTTCCCCTGGTGGCCGGCCAGGGTTCTTGGCATCAGCGGCAGTCGCAGGGAGGAGACGGCCAGCTGTGAGGCCCAGTGGCCTGAAGCGAAGGTCGCCTGGTTCGGCTCGCCCACCACCTCCCAGCTGTCTGTGGCCAAACTTTCGCCCTTCAGGGAGTTTTTCAGGTCGCGCTTCAACCGCAAGAAGAAAGGGATGTACCGGCGAGCCATCCTGGAAGCTGCCAAGGCTGTGGGCCACATGAGCCCCGAGATCACCTCTCTACTGGCCCACTGCGAAACGTAGGTGAGTCCACCACACCACACTGACCAGCCCTGCCTGTACATTTTTTTTCACAAGTTTAAATAGAGCTTCACATTTGCTTTGACTAAATGGCTTTTTATGTTGTGTAGGAAATTGAGTACAAAACAAATTGGCATGCAGAACAAGTTCTTTGTTTGATTTTCTCTGTTTCTGAATTCTATTGTAGATTCTATAGTAAATGTGGATAGGTAATGTCTCTGTTCAACAACATAACCGAATAGCCAATGACCAGGTCAGATTAGCCCCACTTCTACTGTAGAACATTCAATGTCTAATGCCAGTACTGTATGTAAGTATTTAGATAGGATACCCAAAGCACAACACTGGTTTCCTTTATTTGAGCGTGTAGACTAGGCTGCAGGCTAGCCTATATGTTGCCTAGCAACAGGTCTTTAACAAACACTGAGGTTAAATATTGTCTTATTGATATGAGACAGACAGGCCAGTCCCACACTCTGTTGAATCTTCTTACGGTCCAGCTATAAGAAGGTAGGCTACACCTAGTCTGGGTTCAATTGCGCTCAGACTGTAGAGATTTGAGAATAGCCTATGCTTGGTGTTATTTTTCCAGCGCTTATGACGGAAAAAGGTTTTTCCATCATGCTGCCTGGGGGTTCCCACACTCATGGCTAAAATTAATTTCCACTCAAGTGTAACTTCTCAAATTTAAGATGAATACGGATAAAAAGTTCTTTATTTTGAATTCATGTTCTTCATATTAAATTAATTTGTCAGTCAGTGTGTGTGGTCAGTGTTCCTTTTCACAAGAAACATTTCAACCTTTACACTCACTTTCATGACTTACTTTTCTTTCTCTCTCTTTCTTTTTTCTGTAGGAGCTAAGGGCTGAACGGTCTCAGAGGTTTTCTCGAACTCTTCGTCCAGCCCAAAAGAGCCTACGTGTTGTTGCCACGGTCACTATTTATACATCATTTTACACACATGGCCGGAGGGAAATGGTGGACAAGGTTTAGCGTTGGCCTAGATAAAGGAGCAAAAAGGCCAGTTTGAGGCATCTTATGAACTATTCAGAACTATTTCTCTTTTTGTTTTAGATTTAATCATATGACAATAGATCTAAATAGAAACACTACAAAAACCCGAATGTATTTATTATCCGTAACAATTTATTATTCATTATGATTTAAGTCCACCTCTCCACAATCCTGCAAAATATCTACTCAGCTGCTCTTGCGGAGGGTCTTCTTTATCAATTAGTGGTGACACTGATCAAATTGCCCAAGTAAAGGACTCTGTTGCTTTTTGTCCCAGTGCCATTTTCATCAGAAGTTCCTCCCCTTCAGTGAACCAACCAGTAAGTGGCTCTACTGATGATAAAGTCTTATTCTAGAAAATTCTTTCCAGATCTGAAAATGTGAAACTGTTCCATTACATGATGGTACTGTCTGAGTACAGTATGTTCCAGCTCTTCTACTATCACGTGTTTCAATCCTCATAGCCTTCAGGTGTCCCTAGACGGATATGTTGATGTATTTATTACTGACCTCTGTCCTCCATGCATGTTTTTCTCTCTTCCGTTTCATTTCAGGTTTAGTTAGAAGACTAGTGGGTTGGTGAAAAATCCCCCCTCCCCCTGCTCGCCGAGTTATTTTCTACTCACTTTATTTAATGTGTCATGTTAAGAAAATGCACTTTATCTGTACCTTGGTGGCCTGCTGTAAGCTCACTTGTTCAAACACTAACTGGAGATACAGCACTGATAGGCAGCGGGAGAGTTTGTATGTCTCATGGTTGACTATCCATGGCCTTTGGAGATAAAAGATCTTATATAATTTAGTTTTCCCTTATTTGGGGATGGTGGAGAACCTTTCAGGGGTGGTTGTGTGCACTGTATTCTCATATTTGATTTGGGTGTGTCTTTGTATGTATGTTATCTCAGTCCACCCTCACACACTACAGTCCACTGTCCACTGGATCAAATTAAATGGACACATAATTACATCCCCCATGCATTCTCTCAATTAAAGCTTTATAATAACTGAAATGCTGTAAGAATACTGTGAATTCAGCTGCTGAGTGTGCGGATGGAGGAGGGGGTAGACTGCTTTGTGATTTGCCACCATGGCTACAGGTTGCAGACTACTGTTACAGAGCTGGCAGTAGAGACAAAATCTTCAGGATTGACCTTTAGTGACCTTTGGGTTGAAAGCAGTGCTGTTGGGGAGGGGGTTGGACTGCGGCGAGGAAAACCATTGGTAGCCTTTAGCACACTGCAGATTGCACACATTCAAGTCTCTGTTGCCATTCTGTACCCCTCTACCCTGAAATGAACGTCCTCACTCACTCGCGTGGATTCAATTAAAAGCATCAGATTGGTGTAAACCTAAAATGGTGGCTGTGTTTTCCATATTGCTTACACCAATCCAAGGCTTTTATGGCTATGAAACCAACCATAAATCCTCTTCCGTCTGTGTTTGTCCCCTGATTTGTGGTTTAAACTTCAGGAGGACTTATGAAAGGAGAGATACCCTTTGTGTTGCTAGGTTCCATATGAGAGAATAACTCCCATGGATGAGCAACACGACTGTCTGCTATTGTTGTCCATGTTGGTCAATGTTAATGGCTGTTCTTTTTTTTGTTTTTGTTTTTTTTAAACATGTACTGTACATAAAATAAAATATACAAGCATTGTCTGTGCTGCTGCCTGCCGTTTTATTCTAAGTAATAATCCGGATGGAAAAACTGTTAATCATAAATTGAACAGAGGTATGTATGTATGCATGCAATAGGAAGTTTGGTTCCCCCTCTCAGCCTGTATCATACTGTCCATTGTGTTAGAGCTCTAATAATGACCTTTACTTTCACCTCAATCACATGATAGCAGCCCTCTCATTACTTAGTCTGCATGCTCTGGTTTCACAATGTTGTGCAACAAGAGTAGGGGTAGGGGTGAGGGGGACTCTTGCACTTGAATGAGCATTTTCTTAACAAATGATGTTCAGTTTCCTGTGATCTGCCCTACGTAATAGACACTAACCTGCTACTAACCCGATAATAGAGCTTTCTCTTTGCTGTTGTTGAGTTCCCTACATTTGAACATGTTAATGTATGAGCTATGTGTCAGATATAGTAGCCTATGAATATCTTTCTTACATAACCTGGGGGGCAGCACATCCTCATGGAAGGGCTGGGTCCATGTCCCGATCAGATCATCTTACAATGTGCGTCAGCCCCAGGTTGATCCTCCCTACCCTCTTGTCATGGTCCCTGGACTGAGATTTTTCAAAGCTCTCATTCCAAACTGTTTCCTTTGGCTCTAAAAGTGTCTAAATATGTTGGATCATGACCAGAGGAAGATATCTTGAGGCCATGGGCTGTTGAGTCGTTTCACTTCAGAGGAAAGCTCTTATGCAGAAATCTGTTTTGACCACCATGGCTATTGCAGCCATCTGGAGGCTCTTTTCATGCTGTTCCTGTAAGTGAAATGCTGACCAGCATGGACAGAGATATAGCTCATGCAGTGGTTGTTGCCTAACAACGGCCCTCTCTGTGCATGTAGGTGAGTGAAAGGAATGCAGGTATTCAGCATTTTCAAAAGCCAGCTATGGGGGTTTGAAACCGAGGGGAAAGTGCACACATGCACATACAGTACTGTAACGTCTCAAACAAAAGGAACGTTGTATCTAGGATACCTACAGGAGGGTGGCAGAACTAATGACCAATGGGTAATGCTTTGTCACACAGGAGGCTACCTCCATTTAAGCCAGGTCAACATGTAGTGCTGTGACCCTCTCTGCAAGACACATCACAGTAAACACTGGCACAGCCCCCCACAGCGTCTTGTTTTTCATGACATCTTGAAAATAATTGTCTCGTTATTAAAAACCATACGGTTG
Source organism: Osmerus eperlanus (assembly GCF_963692335.1). NCBI lineage: Eukaryota > Metazoa > Chordata > Actinopteri > Osmeriformes > Osmeridae > Osmerus > Osmerus eperlanus. The sequence continues at coordinate 15,878,428 of NC_085023.1, forward strand.
TGGGGGGAAACGATTGTAGAAGGGCAGCTTTTAATGACGATCTCATTATCTGTCTGCAGGTGCAGTCACTGATGGGTTAACACAAGGGCAGTACCTCTTGTGGTTCTCCAGCCAAAGGGAAGAGGAAATAGCCCAATTACATCTGGGTCGTTAAATCAAAAATCCCTGTCTGCATGTTCTGACCTGCTTCCCTGGGGTAGAGGAACAAACGTCCCACTGTTGATATAAAAACACACAGGCCTACACACAACAAACACTATCTGGTTCATGTTAATCCCCATGCGTCCTGAAATTGAGTTTAGCCACTCATCCACATGGGCTTTACATATCCACGCTTCCTTAAGTCACACAGATGCACGCACAAAGCCGACAGTTCTCGCATGCACTTCGAGGATCACTCCATGACACACAGCACGTGTACACACACCCACACACTGCCAAAATTACTGTCTGCCGCAAACTCTGTATTCATTTGCAGCTCGCAGAGAAACACTGTTCTTCATGGATCAGTGCTACGTAAATCTGGGACAAAAAGGGAGGCACATGGCGGTAGGATGCTGTGTGCAATTACTGCTAATGATATGCCTCCTAGCAAGCTGTGGCCATAATTAACTTGGGATGAAGCCTGGCCTGTGAGCACCGGAGGAGTTGCTGGAGCAAACAAGACTGCCTGCCTTCTATACTAATGCTGGGAACAAAACCTGCCACAACACCCCTCTAATCTCTTGTTTCAAAAACGTTGCATCCATGTTGGGTGGTCTATTGTCAAAGAATAATCTTCTATTAATGGTTGTTGATATGAGTATCTGTCGCCAATCTAGGGGCTTTGTTCAGGAAGATATATGGTTACAACACTGGATCGCACTAGAGTTTACAATGTGTATGTTTAATAACAGTGCATCTTCTGAAAACCATTCTACTTTTTAATCCTACTGTAATACCGTTTTTCAAGCTGTATGTTATGAAGTGTTTCTGAGTGTTCTGGAAGGCTGCACCTTCTACTTCTCTGAATTTTTCTGAAGCAGTCTCACCTGTTCCAAGTATGGCAGTTACCAGAGAAAATATCTAGCTACACAGACTATTACTGAACCGCATGTCCAGGGCCAGGAGCAGATCTGTGCTGTGTCCTTCGGTCCTTGCTCTTGTGGTTTGTATTGATGGGTTAAGTTTGCTGGTCTGGCCCTTTTATTGGCCTGTTTTTACCTATTCATTATTGATTCAGGGTTTAAATGAAATAATTGATTTAGGGATTTAAATTCCTCTTATTTGAATTCTTAGGAGTTCTGCAGTTTTGGGCCTATAACAAGAATAAATTATGCAGTCTGAAAATGTGCCAGCTTTGCTTGAGAACTGCTTAACATTTGAAATAAATTATTTCACCATTAACCCTCATCAAATGTATTACACATTTTAGCCATTCGTAAACTCCCAGTGTGTGTTGTTGCTTAAGCTGCTGTTTCGAAATGTCATCACAGGAAGACCAGCTGTGATTGTCTGAGAAATTCAGGCGTGCCTGTCCTCGGCCCCAAATGCCAACACCTCACCTTTAGGGAGGGGTCATGTGGCCCTCAGTAAACATGCTCTTTGGGCTTGATGACAGGAAGTATCTATGGGCCAGAGACCCCCTTGGTGTGTGTTTGTGCATCACGCTCATGTCAGCTGCTGTGCCTTACAATGTCCCCCTCACACACACACACACACACACACTGGCACGGCTCTGCTTAGACTGCTCAAATATTAACATAAGCAGACAGACTGAGTAAACAGGCAGGTTTCACAGACAAGGCCATCTTTAATCTAGGCACGCTGGGTCACTCAAGTCCACACAGTTTATAAGGCCGTAAGTGAAGACATCATCTTCCAGACAGGGATCCAGGAGATGGACCCAGTTCTGCTGTACTCCTGGGCCTGAGCTCCAACCCTGGGTAGGGGTTGCCTTCCATGTCCCCTATCTCAGCAGTCAGCATGCCACAGCCTCAGGCAGGCAGGCAGGCAGGCAGGCAGGCAGGCCTCCCCCATCATCTGCCAGTGAGATGCAGAGACAGAGGGAGGGAGAGTCGCCCTGCCCCCACCACTGCCAGCTTGTCTCCTCTCCTCACTCTGGGGGATGGGCATTCTTCTGGATGAAACAAAACACTGTTGGACTGAGAGGATCTTCTTGTACTTTAATTTGATTATTCCACATTTTCACATGATGGTTTTGTGTTAACTGCGGTACACATTAGACAAATGCACTGCTCATCAAAACCCCAATGTTACAGTATCATTGAACCTCTTCAACCTCACTCTCTCACATGCCTTTTTCATAATCATCCCAAATCTTATCTTTCTCCATCTGTCATTTAGTATCCCCTTTTCTTTCTACATTGTTGTCTCCAGTCTTGTTTTTCTGTCCAGATCTCATCCAGGGGAGACATTCTATGGAGGTTTAGACAAGGCGTGTCAGGTTACATTTGTCATCAAGTTAGATAGTCACAACCAAACAGTCATATTTTTGCCCACTATGATGACGTCCAGCAGCAATGAATTATTATATAAGAGTCCAGCTGCTTCAGCCATTGTGTTTCAGCCAGGGCTTTAATTTGATGGCTTCCACTTGCTAACATAGTGCTGCTAATTCTCAATGGAAAAGGTCAAATGTATCAGTGTATTTTCGCTGAGATCTCAGAGTTCTGAGACAGAAGCAATATTTTACATTGAATAAGAAACAGGAAATTCAATTCATTGATCATTCAAATCAACACTAACTAAGAGGAAGTGTGTCATATCCCACTCACAGCATTTCTTCACAATCAGTAATGGCTTTCTAGTCCAGTAATATACTTAAATCCAGGCTGCTTTGTGTATCTACTGTGTATTCTGACATATAAATGCGTACTAACATCTATCTGTCTTGCTCTTGAAATCGGCTGTCCTGTTTTTAAATATCTATATCTCTCAGCAAGTCTTCTCTTGTTCCTCTGGCACTGCTGGGGTTGAGATATGGGTGTGGCTGGATGAGAATTCTCTAGGAACCGGATATCCAGCATTAAAGCACATCCACCACACCCTGTCCACACAACCACTCCTCAAGGTGTGGTTAGATTAGAATACATATGTATTATCAAAGTACAGTAGTTACACAAATAGCCTAACTCGGTATGCATTTTGGACAAAATGAAGCACAGAGTATTGTTGTTTTTGAAGATGAAAATGCAAGGAAAGAGTTTGTTTTCATGCATTAGCCATGAAGCTTCATAGACAATGAGGTGAAAGCCCTTGGTTTGCTCTCAAATGATCATGCTTTATTCATGTATGTAAAGTGCTTCAGTAAAACATTTTACTGTTGTAATCGTCCTTTGAACTCTTATGTCACGTCTGTTGCAAAGTTAATTATGTTTCATTTGACTTCTGAACCATTCAGATAAATCTCAGGAGGGCTTTAATGGGATTGTAACCGCTTCACACACACACAGGCCAGGGGTGTGATCCTGGGGTGTGCAGGGGACGTCTGGCTTGTTGTCAACTCAGGGAGAGCTAATATGTAACCTTTCCCACCATCTGTCATCTCTCTCTCTTTCTCTCTCTCTGTTCCTATCTTTCTCTCTCTCTCTCTCTCTCTCTCTCTCTCTCTCTCTCTCTCTCTCTCTCTCTCTCTCTCTCTCTCTCTCTCTCTCTCTCTCTCTTTGTCCCTATCTTTGTCTCTCTCTCTCTCTTTACCGGTATCTTTATATTTCCCCATTTATTTCTCTATCTTTCTAAATGTATGTGCTACAGTCCCACAAAGTACACAGTTGGTCTCATGCAGGCCTCACATATTGAAGCTCTTCCAGTTATCCCACAGTCCATCTGCAATGTTCCCCTCTGGCTCTTATCTGTGCATTAGCATTGACCAAACCTTTGGATCAAACGCTCTTACACAATAGAACAAAGCATTCCAAGGACGTCTCGACATGACTCATGCTGCGTCATCACAAAAGGCAGCTCTCACATATCACCGTCTGATACTCTCAGAACAGGAAGCAGTTTCTGGGGGTCTGAGATATGAAATCATACTGCTAGCGACACTCTAGTATTGACAGTATGGAAAAGGTGTGTATTTGGTTGGGACTCAGTCTTAGTCTCCAAGCTACAGGCGGTGGGGTAGGGGTGTGGGCTGAGGGGCATCATGATCTTAGTCTCCAGGCTTGCCCACAGCTATAGGGATCCCATCTGTGAACTCTGCCTCCTCACAGCTTGAGCCCACATACACCCCCCACTGTACCGCTAATCCCGGACTATTAACATTGCCGCGGAACAACAGGCGCTCATTGGAACTGACAATGGCCTGACAATATCTGGGTCTTGACAAAATTCTCTCTCCTACAAGTGGCTAGTGTAATCACCAGCTGTGGTTTGGTGACTAGGGATGGGGAATGGGGAGCGGGGACAGGGGGGGGCTCTGGGAGGGATGGTTTGATGTTGGCAGGATGCAGAGGATTAGAGCCAATCAGAGGCTGTCTGGAACCCCTCATGCTCCGGTCAAATGGTGACACTCACATTTGCATAAGACGTGGTTTTGTGATACTTATTGCGACAGTTAAATGTGCCCTTATGCGTGTATGAGTTTTGGGAGAGAGACAGCTCATAGAGACAGGACAGAAGAGAACTCCAGAACAGTCATACTTCTCATACCCTGCCTCATATTTCACATTCCATTGCCATGTATGGCAGATCTACATCAGCTGCACTTCCAGTTGGAAACTGCTCAGTGGTCTTAGATGAAAAGCGCTTTAAAGTTGTCTTTCTTTCCATGATATCTGACGACAGTTTGTAGCCCTGTGCATCTTTCATCTCCCATTCAGGCCCTTGATATGTAACTCATTTGCTTTAATAAAGTCTGACACATGAAAACTGAGGTGGCTTCTCTATTTCCCCCTCTTCCTCTCAGCTGTCTGACTCTGGATTCTGGTTTGTGGGCTGTGATAGGAAATGCCATTGTGAGAATTCATGCACATACAGTAATTGCACAATGCACACTCTCACTATGACACATTTTACTTTTTTCATACTGTAGCTAAAGTAATGTTGGTCACCCCATGGTCATGGAATTATTTTTCATATGTGTCATGGCAAGACTAGAATACACACTGATCCACACTGACTCTTTTTTTTCCTACACAGGGGAATTTGTTGAGACCTCCTTTGATTTCACAGTATACGTGTAAAATGATCAGGCTTCAATGAGACATAGTAAGGTAATGATGACTCTATTCCTACAATCTGGATACTTTCTCATCTGCCCTTCATACAGGCCAACACAAACCACAACAAGGCTGGATTTAACAAAGGCTTCTTTTACTTTGTCTGCCTCGGCCCTTTGGAGAAGCTGAGATGAGAGAGAACTGCTCAGAGAGGCCATGCATTTCTCATCCACAGTTCCCCAGGGTGTGGTAAGATCTCACAGCGAATGACAGGACCCCTGCTCATCTCATCGACAGTTTGACACAGATGACTCAGAGACACACACACACACACACATACACACACAAAATGAGAAATGGTAGTCATGTGCAGAGATGGAATAAAAGGCTTTCACTGAGAAAAAACGACATGAAGAGCACAAATGAGTCTGAATCCTCTTTGTGTGTACATGTGAGAGACTCCTTTGAAGCATTAGAATAGATTTGGTCTGAATTCCTGATGGAGATGCTGTTTAATTTAATATAAGTCATCATAAGCTCCCTGGGCTTCCAGGAATGAGGTGAAATGTAATACTTGAATGGGTAGCCTCTGGGTCCTGTTTTGGGACTGTTTTGTGTGACCCACCCCCCCACACACAGCTGTACCAAAGGTGATTCAGGGTGAAACTGTGTTGTTCACTGGTTTCTACAGTAATTTGATGGTGTAACATTTAGGAGAACACCAGTGCTTTGCAATTCTCATACAGTACCAGGCCAGCACAATCAATCACCCTTGAGATGGTCAAGAAGGTAGAACAGGATACATGACCACAGTAATTACAAGAACCCAATGAACCCAATCACAAACCTATGCTACTTGAATAAACCTATTTCACTGTTTGCCCTTTACTCTGTGTATGTATGTTGGGCAACCTCCGTTGGTTTATACGTGCAGTCACGTATAATACATCCTGGGTAGGTGAAGTAAAAACAACAAAGACAGGCTTGAGTGTGACTCTGGCTTTCCATTTCCCACTTCAATGGGGTTGCCAGGTTTACAGTAAATGATTCCCCATGCAGTTGCTCTCTGTGACATTAACCAAATGGAGTCATGGGTTCACTTTATGTTCATTACATAGAAAGAGAGAGAGACTGAGAAGTGTGAGAGCGAGTGAAGAAGAGAGACTGAAAAAGCAGAAAAAGGACGTGCTTATGAGTTTATGTGTGCATGTGTGTGTGTATGTTTGTGCCAAAGGGTGCATTCCCAGTCTCTGAAACATACCATGAATCAACCGGACTGCAGTAAAAGGACAGGAGTGTCTCTGTGTGTGTGTGTGTGTTTGTGTAGGTCATTGCTCACAGAAAATATAATTTATATTCAGTGAGTCACCAATAGTTACACAGGGTTGCTGCCCATGTCTAAATTGTATATCTGACCCAGGGTGTGTTAACCAACAGTGAAAAGCTACACACAGGATGTTACCACTGCAGAAACACAACCCACCACCATTTTATGAAACTTGTGATTTAGAATGAGGTGTGAGGGGAATATGTACTTAATAAAAGTGTACAGTGACTTCTAGCATATTTATTTTCACTGGTGTGTGTATGTGTGTGTTTGTGTGTGGCTGCACAGTATGTGACAGATAGAGAGAAGACACATCCAGCCTATGTGTGCTGTTGCACGTCAGTCAGTGACTCATCTCTTAATGTGAGGCCACATCTGCCCTGCCAGAATGTTGTTTTCCCTCTGCTTACTCTCTCGACTTGTTCTCCTATCACCACAGACAAACAGTATTGATTAAACACATAATAGGAACATCTGACAGGGAATAAAGTATGTTGTCTCGACAAAGTACATCGTTTTACCTCCATCTTGTGTCTCAATAAAATGCAAAAGGACTATAGGGCAGACAGCGAGCTATGACAACCATCTACCTTTAGCAGTCAGCCAATGGATTTTGATTTAAAACCCTTGTCATCAGACCACTTTCTCATTTGACAACTCTCTGGACAGCAGAAGAGATATAATTAAAATATAAAGGGTTTAGAGGAGCGGTAATGATGCGGAAATGCCTAAGGGTGGAGGGAGAGGGATGAATAAAGGGTTGTGAGGTGTGTGTGTGTGGGGGGAGGGGGGGGGTTGACAGCTGTCACAGAGGGACAAACACCCTCCCTCTGGGAGAGTGGACATTCAGAGGATAGGGGCTGGATTGGTCTCCACCAAACAGCTGCCACAGACCCGTCAATCAAAGTGTTATCTAAGCCCACATCTCAACTGGATAATAGGATTTGTCCACTGTTAGAGGAACACATAGCCATCCTCCTGGTATGGTTGGCTGATAAAGACACCACCCTCAATTCCACACTAATGTGACACAGCTGTGCACTGACCAAGTTTGTGAGGTTGTCAACATTTAACTCTGAGGATTGTGTTGGTATCTAAATATTTGCTTGAATACTTGGCATTGATACAATTTGTTAAGTGGCATTAGGTTACATTGCTGGATTCATTTTTAGACTTCAGTGATGGGCACACATTTTAACAACCTGGTTTCATTGCAAACATTTACAATTATGGATAGCTTGATAGCTGAATAGCTTAATGATTCTGAGATCAATTCTGGTTATATCCACATCAATTTGTTCGATTTTTTTAAACGAGAAACATTCTCTCAGTCCAGGGGACAGACTGACATCTAGTGGCCAACAAGGAAAAGCAAAGCAATTAAATAGTTTTCAACAGTGTATGTGTCTAAAATGGCATACTTTTCCATTCTATAAAATGTATAATAGTAAAATAACTAATTTGTAATATCTCAGAAAAGGTCTGGGTTGTTTGAACACAACACTTGTGATCAAATCAAATCAAATTGTGAGAGAGAAGAAAGGAGAATGGCCAGTAGACTCCAGCAGCTGCAAAAAAAATTGTCTTTTGTTTTTTGTTATTCATTTATACTTATATGTCTTGTATAGCTTGGTAAGTGTAGGTACCGGTATGTTAAATATCCCAATTATCACAGTTACACTGGAGAGGATCACTACCATCTGCTGGAGCATTAGGGTTACTACAAGGATTTAATTTGTCAGTGCAGACTTCTTCCGTATTAAATAAAGTTTGGCTAGACCATATTTAGCTTTAGTTATATATGTTAAAGTGTTCTTATATTATGGAATATTCTGTTGATTTGTTAAGTGACTTCATAAGAAAGATGTGTGTAATTACTGTTACCAGACCCTGAAAAGCTATTTAATTAAACTAAGATACTTCTGTAGTTACGTTTTGTGTATAGAATGGATAAACTGGAGTCTTCAAGTTAGCTTGACTCAACGTTATGATTTCTATGTTCCTATGAAGTAAGACTTAAGCCCAAATCTCTCTCATGAAATGTGTATGCTAGAACGCTTAATGCAAGCCTCAGTCAATGCCTGGGAAGCCAATGTAAATGTTCACGTCACAAGCAGGGTTAGCCAATTATGGGAGGGTCACCTAACCACCTCCACCATGCAGACAAAGCAATAAACAGAGGAAGCCCAGTTTGTGTGAGACAGGGCAGGGTCTATGATTGACTAAAACCAGCTGCAGCACAAACATCTGTTGCTCACCCAGTGGACCAATGCAATTATTTGAAGTCTGTCCGAGCCAGGACACAGGCTGATGTCAATTACGTCTAACTCTGTGGAGCATTTACATAAGGCCTCTGAGAGGAGCACACAGAGAGGTCTGTTTCCCAGTTTGGCAGTGGCCGTTACCTAGCTACACAGACCAGTCTTCAACACCTTCAGGAGCTCACAGAAGTCTCCCAACAGAAGAGGCTAAATCCCCAGGTTTGTGTTGAACAGGACTTCTCATTAACAAAACGGTGGATCCAGAATGATTCAGGCTGTTTGACATGTTGCCAGTGGGGGTTTCAAACCTTTTCTTAGGGGTGAGCTTTTCTTTAAAGGATGAGGATGACAGAATGAGTCATGATATTCATCTATGTGAATATATGTACCCATAGTTCATTGCTTGAAATATATCTTGAAACATACAGTAACACTGTAGAGCAAGAACAACTTTTGAAAAAATATTCTTCCTGCCAAACTTGACATGCTTGTACGCTTGTACACGGGTCAATATGGATTTTAAAAACCATGTTTCAGCCAGTTCTTGTTGACAGCTACAACATATCACCTCTAGGTGGCACAAAACACAGGGACATTGACAAATGTTAAAGTGAAAAACATAATTCTTCACATCCATTACCTGTTATGAAACAATGAAACCTGTATTTGATTCTGTTTACTTAGTTATTTTAGTTTTCGTTTTCACATGAAAGGATATAATATGTTTACAAGGTCAAATGTATATGTGTCTAATCTGCAATAGATCATTGAAATGTACTGTTTTCTTTGCAAGGATGGAATTTTATCTCTATACATGCTTTCACAAAATATCAATCCATACATGACTATGCTAACATCAATATGGGCATCTGTCAGTGGAAACAAATCAGTCTAAAATCAAACTCCATCTCACCAGTCAATCCTTCTCAGTTTAAACTGATTTAGGTCACCACCAGCCTCTGTCGCAAAATAACTGACATTTGTCCCACAGGTTACACTGCTCCAAATTAACTGGAAAACAGAGAGTAAATTAGGAGGGGGATATTATCAACCTCTCCCTAGAGACATACAAAATAGGTCGACCTCACAGTGGGCGCCAGGCAAGCCCGAAGAGGGGGCTACAGAAATATGTCAGACATTTAAGGATACAGCTCAGCAAGGGAATACGGACTTGTGATCTGCCTGAGTTGAATCACGTGCAGGGTTAATTGTGACCCCTGGCATAGGAAAATAGGCCGTGCTAATCATAGATATATATATCTATGGTGTTAATGCACTGTGTGTATGTGTGTGCGTGTGTCTGTGTGTGTTTTTGGTGAGGGGGGCAGTAGTGCCTCCAGATTAGCAGATAGTCTGACTGATCCTTTTTTAATTTCGTTTTTCATCATTGTTCTTGGTGTGATAGTAGTGAAATGTGCATTAACAACATAAAGGTTGAGTGAGTGAGTGGTAAACAAAGAAATAGAAAGCGAGAGAGAGAAAGAGAGAGAGAGAGTCGCAATAGCGCATTTGGAAGGCATTTTCAGATATTCAAATACATACGCGGAAAATGCCATGTGGTTGACATGATTAGAGCAGCCTGCCTTCAAACTGCTCTGGAAAATGCTGGTCTCCAAACTGAAAACACAAAAAGTTAAGGGAAAACAAACTAGATATCAGGTCAAACAACCTAAACATCGCCCTTTCCACACAAGACTGAATGCTGTCAAAGCCATAAAAACACTTGAATCACAGCTCCAAAGATGCAATAAAAAGGCTTATTATTTCCAGGTTTTTCTATTTTTAGGTGAGTGAATTTGAGCCGTGGAGGGATAGGGGTCAAAGTTCACATATTTGCTCACAGTCTGGAATTCCTACATCTTTTTTTCCATTACCAGGAGTTTAGAAGGAGGGGCTTCTGTCCAGTTTGAGTGTTTTATCAGCAAATGGCCAACACACTCTCACGTACTTATAGTTATAAGCGCACACACTTGTACACACACACACAGCCAACACACACATATATACACAGACAGATACACACACAACTCCCAATACCCCTCCCTTCACACTCCTGAGGGATATCCTGTCCAGAGCTAACAGTGTAGTATTTACTGCAGTTTATGGAACACATTACCTGGGCTGTTATCATGTTGTGCACAGACACATATTTAAAGTGTTATTTTTAGGACCATTTCCACTGGGAGCCCTCTTCCCCTTCCCCGTCCTTCTCTCCCCACTCCTCCCCCTGTATGTTTGAATACTCAACGGAAAGGGGCAAAGAGATATTTTACCCATGGCAAAGACAAGCCACCCTTCTCTGCCAATATACTGTAAATTACAATTTACCAGCTTTGTTTTTCTTCTCTCAGTTCTCTCTTTCCCTTCATTCTCCCTATTAAGGGAACAGTTAATGGACTATTTTAACCCCTTCCCAAATAACCTCTAAAATATCAACTCCTTGTCATACAACCACAGCTGCACTGCGCTGACTATATTATGTTAACTCTACTTTATAATAAACATCTGTCAGTCCAATCAAGGACTCAATTCTTGTAGAGTTCAAACAGTTTACTGCCCTGCAAGGGTGCTTGGATTACAGGGAATCATGCAATAACACTCCCTAAGAAAGGCCATTGTTTGAGATTGGATGGTCTGTTCCCATAAAACTAGTTCTATTTGCACATGACGGCAGTGAACAGTAAGAGAATAGTGCAGTGCAGATAATAGAGAGCACCCACCCCCCCCCCCCGCACACACACACACATACGTATCATGATCACACAGTGCACTGACTGTGCTTGACTTGAGGTATATGGGCCATCTAATGTCTGAGAGAGTAATTGTGCATGAACACCTCTTGTATCATTCCAGGAACAACATATGCAAAACAGGAAAATATTTTGGGGGGCACTGTCATGACACAGCAGATGGACTACAGTGAATGGATCTTGGTCTTGCACCCAACACACTTACACACACTTACACCCACACACACATGCCAGACACAGCTGTGGGTACTTTGAATAACTTGTTATGGCGATAATCTCTTTGCTCTCTTCAGTAAAATGCAATGAGCCATGTCTCTCCCCCACTAGCTCACATCCCTGAGGCCACACTGGTGTTGTGGATTGTTCACCCCCAGGAATCTCATGCTCCCTGTATGGAACAGCAGTCTGTCCACCATACTGTCACCCTCTCACATCAGAAGACATCTCTCCTGTACTGTCATGCGACTGACTTCCTGACCTCATTCCCTCCAAGTCTCTATTGAGTCCACCCCAAATTCAACTTGATGCACACAGTCTACGTTTGTAGGAGTGCACCTTATCTACAGCAAAGGTATGAGGAAAAGCATATATTCAATGAACTGTAGGTTGTATTTAATGCAATTTCCTTAAATTTCTTGAAGAAATAAGAACATTTTGAGTTTAAACCTGCTGTGTAGGAACAGCAGAGACAGAAAATTAACAGCTGAGTTTACACATGTGGGCCCTACCATCTTAAAACGGCTATTATCTTCTCTTCAGAGACAGTGTTATACAGCTGAAACAATTCACGACTCATTTTATTAAGAAGCATGAATAATAAGAGGTTGATCAGTTGCTGGGGATGTATCTTGCACGTTGATGTGCAAGATGATAGCAATGCTATGTATTTTACTTTAAGCAATAACCTAAACACTGACAGCCGACATCACATCGGCTACTATTTGTTTAAACCCATCAATGAAGTAACTGAAGGTGTTAAAGAGAGTCTGGGAATAGGCATAAACCAACTACTACGTAACGCTTCCACACAGCGTCGCCCTTTTAAGAGATCTCGTCTTTCCATTCGCTTGATGACGTCAGGGCCGTGAAGGACTCCAGCCTATCCTCCTCTCTAAACAATCAAGGCAATGGTCCTGGCAGAGCCGTGCTTGCGAGGGAGACTTTTTCACTGCAAAAGCCAGGGTTAGGGTCATCGTTCATCGTTGAAATGAACCAGAGCCCAGCAGTCGCTGTGGATTAAAACGGAAACTTTTACGATGGCTCTAAACGTAAAAAAGTAGCTAAAACAACACCAGAACGGACCTTTAGCAAGCAACTAGATGCACAGGCACAGCTCATATGCGCGAGCCGAGCCATCTCAACCCTGGCTGCAGTCCCAAATCCTCAGTATTTTAACCGAACTAGCATCCTAAAACATTTTTCGACTTTTGTTTGCTTTCTGTTTTACACAGTCAAAGTCCGTAACAATTCTTACTCTGAACGAATTATGGCAGGGAAGCTGACAACACAAAGCACGGGAATACTGCTCGTGACAGCCAACGTTGGATCGCTTTTTGAAGATGTGAGTTGCTGCGACGTGTTGATGAATGCTTTCTATTACAATGTGTCTTTGCAGCCTATGTGAACCTTGGTCTGTTGTAGCTGTAGCGTTGTTGCCGTTTCCTCGCGGAGATTTTAACTGATCCACCAATCTGTCAGATAGGTTGCAGTATCCTACCGTAACCACCTTACTTGTTTGTAGGCTACGAGCATAATCACAACGTGGGCCCGTCTCGGCTCTAAAGATTTTCGTTTTGCTGCATGTCTTTTCACGCATTATGAAAACATTGGTTTGGGTTACAAGAACTTGATTAACCTCGTTTTGCCATTGATGTTGAGCCGATATGTTAATTAGTCTCCCAGTTTTAAAGAACATGTGTTAACTACCATGGCCTACCTAAAACATTCTTGTGACAGCATGCCATCTCCAACGGTTTGAAGAGACAACTGGAAGATCCTTTTGAGTGTCGCCGTTCCTCTTGATGTGTTGACTACCTACATGAATGTATCTCCTATCTTCAGATAAATGTAACATATTATGGTATCTTGTCAGTATCTAATTCATAAATAATACGTCTGCACCACGGTAACCCCAAGAAAGTGAAACCATAAGTCTACACTCTCGAGTAATGTGCCATTGAATTGTAGATGTGTTAAACTATTCATTACTTAGCATAGGTATACTTAGTAATTGTAGGTATATATTATGTAAAAACACATTGTTGATTTTATTTGAAAGATAGCTTTAGAAATGTTTCCCTTCAATGATAACTCTCAAAACAAGGGCACCATTAGGCTATAATAATTATAAAACCACCTGTTGATATGTGCTATATTGCAGCATGAGAGAATCTAAATGAAGTAACCAACTGTGTCCTCATGGCTCTTATTGTTAACATGGCAACTCAAACACACACTACAAATTAATCTTAAATACTCATCAATCTACAAGTCATGTAAAGGTTTTGTAAATGCTTAAATTTAACATGGAACTGTCTAGTAATAATATCACCTAGCGATTAAAAAAATCTTAACATAGACTAACTTGCGGGCAGTTCATTCCATTGTTGTTATAACTGAGGATACTCTTTCTTCTTTTTTCTCTGTATCTATCTCTATCTCTCTCTCTCTGTTTCTCTCTTTCTGTTTTTGACCCATTTGAACTCTTGGGGCCAAACATGAGAGGGAAGGGTTTTCTCTCTAGTGTTTGTATATTAATAGACTGCCTGTCATGACAACTGAGCTTTGGATGTCCTATGGACAGCTTTATTTTTCCATAGGCTAGCCTACATGTTTGTGCTGTGAGCCAAAATGGGCAGCGCTTAAGCAAACACGTATGTTTCTTTTAGAACAGATGCAGTCACCTTTGCACAAAATGTGTCCAAACTCCACACTGCTCATGGCAGCTGAATGGACTCTTTGTAGATTGTTGTTTGTGGTGTTGTGAGACAAATACAGAGCCTGTAAGAGATCACAAGGTTTGGTGTTTTGGTTAGATGGCCTTTACAAAAAAATACAAATGCTGATGGTGTTGGAGGGTAAGGTCAAAGACGAGGAACATTTGCCTACTCAAACTAGTTGATCAGCCTCCATAGAAAGGATATTAATTTATTTTAGTAGTGTAGTCCTTTCCCAGGGTACCCTAACACAGATCCAGTGATTCTCTCAGGGGACTTCTCAGGGACAAAAATCACACCCTCTTACAATTGTTTTCTTGGTAGAGACAATGACCATTTGGCTGCCTGGGTCCCTTACGTTGTCACAGCCTGTTGTGTTATCATATTCATTCTCTTGTGGCAACTGGTAAATGAAGGTGGAGTTGATATAGCCTAACTGTAGGACGTCAGGTGGCTGAGCGGGGAGGGATTCGGCTAGTAATCTGAAGGTTGCCAGTTCGATTCCCGGCCGTGTCAAATGACGTTGTGTCTTTGGGCAAGGCACTTCACCCTACTTGCCTCGGGGGAATGTCCCTGTACTTGCTGTAAGTCGCTCTGGATAAGAGCGTCTGCTAAATGACTAAATGTTAATGTATGTTTTTTAGTTTAATCAGCGGCAAGGGAGACGTGTCCACATTATGCTCCTCTGAGTCCCGTTAATGTCAAACATTTATAATTTGAAAGGGACATGTGGCAAAGTCAAACATTCATGGTTAGGCATGTTTCAAATTAAGACAAACACCTCTTTCGAGGTGCATTTCAAATGTAAAGGTCAGGTGTTAATCATTATTTACATTTGAGAATGTCTTGCACGCCCCTTTTTCCTATTTATTCAAAGTTAGCTACTGTGTTAAAGGAAGTTGCGCAAGTCTTGGTTGTTATAATGTCATACAACAGGAGTGGGCTGTTGCTGCTGGAAAAAGATTAAAGTTGATGAAACAGAAGTGATGAAAGAGAATAACAATCGGTATAATTAGAACAACCACCTATCTCCTTACTGGGTAATGGCCAACTCCGCCATGGAATAGTGATAGCCTAAACAGTGTGACATAAAGGGCATAGGGAGTGGAGTGTTTTCTAAGGAGATAGTTGCAATACTGTGTTTTTTCCATCTGAACTCTGGCCAGGGAACAGAGGGCACCTCTCTCACTCTGCCTCCTCAGATATAGGCTAGTCCACCATGCAGTTGGGGCCCCTCAATGGAAATGGTGGAAATCTCTTTTCAAAAATGTGTCCAAACTTTTGACTGGTACTGTACATCACAACACTTGTGGACTATTGAGGACTTAGTCGAGTAACAAGAGCCTTGGACATCTGTTTAACCACCTGTTACCGATCCGTCCGCCAATCTATGTCTTTTCTTTTTTACTGTAGTCTGTGAGCAGTGATGTCATACCCTAAATGTATCCAGTGCACACTCTGGACTTCAGTTACCCTGGAGATTGAGGCATGGTCTTGCCATGTCGCCATTTTTGGCTTATGTACCTAGTTCTGGCACCCTGCCTCTGCCTGTCTGCACCCACTGTTGCTCTCTCTTTTACCCCCCCCCCCCTCTCTCTCTCTCTCTCTCTCTCTCTCTCTCTCTCTCTCTCTCTCTCTCTCTCTCTCCTCACACTCTCCTCTCACACTCTCCTCTCACACTCTCCTCTCACACTCTCCTCTCACACTCTCCTCTCACACTCTCCTCTCTCTCTCTCCCTCTCTCCTCTCTCAGGCATCCTCTCTCCCTCTCTCCTTCCCTCTCAGGCATCCCCTAACAGCTCGTTAGCTCACGGCATTACAACGTCTGCTAATGGATCCAGACCCCAGTATGCTGGCATTTATACACAAGTAAAGATGGCATGAAATTGAGGAAAACACGTTTTGGATGTGTGCTCCAGCTTCAGTCCGAATGTGTCCTAGCCACTGTAGCTTCTCAGCATCTGACTGTGAATGCTGCCCGTTACGGAGCACAGCGTGTGTGCGCTGCTCTCCAGACTCTCCTTCACGTCACCACTATAGGTGGGCACTCTACCTCTCTGTTAACAATGGGACAGGAGCGTGGACATGGAATCATTCTTTTCTGGGGAAAGGGTTAATTGCATGGTGGGTGCTCTCTAATGGGGGGAGAATTGAGTGTGGAGGTTGGAGGATAGACTGGGATGCTGGGATATGCAGAACAGGTGAATTAATTAGGCCTTCTGTCTGTGCCTGTCATGCTTCATAAGGCAGGTTTCAGATGATCTCAAAAGTCTCTTGGCTTCATCTGTCTTTGTCCTGCTCAAGAGAGCTCCTGTTTTGAGTTTCATGCTGCAGCCAGAGATGAACGTTTATGAAAGGCAGATCAGATGATGCTATTTTGATGCGCTTCTTCATTCTAGTTCTGCCCCCTCAGGTAAGGAAATTTTAATCGATTTTCAAAGTAGAAAATGGAGAGGGGTGAAATGAGTTGGCTTCCAAAAGCCAGAATAATCAGCATTGAGTTTGCAGAGTCCTCTGAGACTTTTTCACCTCACCTGATTCCTCTCCACTCCCGTTAAATTACCAGCCTGGCCATTACCATTTGATAATGTTAACTGTTAAATATTAATGCATGGCTCAAGGGTCTAGAATATACCTTGATGATGCTGTGATTATGTTGATTTAGCATTAGGCTACAGAAATTTGATCTGTTGTAGATTAGAAGAGGCAGTTGAGAAGCACTCTGCTGACTAAGGATGGGTTCACATGGAGCAGTCAAGCTGGTTTTAAGCATTTTTAGAATGGAATGGAATCGGTTGCTAGTAGCTTACTTCATGAAAATCGGTGTTTAGTTTACAGACAACTTTACATTTGTCTAACGTAGGCTAAGTCCCGTCTTGCCCATTGTCTCCAAGTGAGGCATTCAGAAACCTCTCTAGGACAAGACCTAAGGTGCTTGTTGGCTCAGTGTTTACAGGATTGTTGAAATAAATCATACCTAAATGAGTTGTTCTGAGGGTTAAAACCAATTTAGTAAATACCATCCCACTGCAGTACCAACAGCCTTGGTCATAATGAGTGTATGGCAGAGCCAGAACCCACCTCTGTCTAGAGGAGCCCACGGGCTGCTGATGGCTTCAATATGGAGGGCCCTTGAATGAGAGGAGGTGGATTTGTTGTGCATGGGAGGTGTTT